>NC_138303.1:110950000-110952500 GCF_965601325.2 Salmo salar | reverse complement strand
TATGATGGAGTCTGATCTGTGGGGGTTCAGGAAATATGATGGAGTCTGCTCTGTGGGGGTCAGGAGATATGATGGAGTCTGCTCTGTGGGGGTCAGGAGATATGATGGAGTCTACTCTGTGGGGGTCAGGAGATATGATGGAGTCTGATCTGTGGGGGTCAGGAGATATGATGGAGTCTGCTCTGAGGGGGTCAGGAGATATGATGGAGTCTGCTCTGTGGGGGTCAGGAGATATGATGGAGTCTGATCTGTGGGGGTCAGGAGATATGATGGAGTCTGCTCTGTGGGGGTCAGGAGATATGATGGAGTCTGATCTGTGGGGGTTCAGGAAATATGATGGAGTCTGCTCTGTGGGGGTCAGGAGATATGATGGAGTCTGATCTGTGGGGGTCAGGAGATATGATGGAGTCTGCTCTGTGGGGGTCAGGAGATATGATGGAGTCTACTCTGTGGGGGTCAGGAGATATGATGGAGTCTGATCTGTGGGGATCAGGAGATATGATGGAGTCTGCTCTGAGGGGGTCAGGAGATATGATGGAGTCTGCTCTGTGGGGGTCAGGAGATATGATGGAGTCTGATCTGTGGGGGTCAGGAGATATGATGGAGTCTGATCTGTGGGGGTCAGGAGATATGATGGAGTCTGCTCCGTGGGGGTCAGGAGATATGATGGAGTCTGATCTGTGGGGGTCAGGAGATATGATGGAGTCTGCTCTGTGGGGGTCAGGAGATATGATGGAGTCTGATCTGTGGGGGTCAGGAGATATGATGGAGTCTGCTCTGTGGGGGTCAGGAGATATGATGGAGTCTGCTCTGTGGGGGTCAGGAGATATGATGGAGTCTGCTCTGTGGGGGTCAGGAGATATGATGGAGTCTGCTCCGTGGGGGTCAGGAGATATGATGGAGTCTGCTCTGTGGGGGTCAGGAGATATGATGGAGTCTGCTCTGTGGGGGTCAGGAGATATGATGGAGTCTGCTCTGTGGGGGTCAGGAGATATGATGGAGTCTGCTCTGTGGGGGTCAGGAGATATGATGGAGTCTGATCTGTGGGGGTCAGGAGATATGATGGAGTCTGCTCTGTGGGGGTCAGGCGATATGATGGAGTCTGCTCTGTGGGGGTCAGGAGATATGGTACATGTAACTGCCACAATATATTTGAAACACTTAAGTAAATGAGGGGTGTAAAGATTATTGAAAGCAGGTCCTTCCAACAGAGGTGTGGCTCCTGAGTTAATTAAGCAATTAACATCACATCATTCTTAGGGTCATGTATAAAAATACTGGGCAGGCCGTTATTTTGGCTACCCTGGCTATGCCAACATAGGATGACAATCCCCCCCCCCCCCCCCCCCCCCATCCACAGGGCACGAGGGGTCACTGGGTGGTTTGATGAGCATGAAAACGATGTAAACCATATGCCGTCTCAGTCACCAGATCTCAACCCAATTCAACACTTATGGAACATTCTGAAATGGTGTTGCATCCCTCCAATAGAATTCCAGATGCTTGTAGAATCTGTTCTGGGTCGTGGTGTTCTGGGTCGTGGTGTTCTGGGTGGTGGTGTTCTGGGTCGTGGTGTTCTGGGTCATAGTGTTCTGGGTGGTGTTGTTCTGGGTCGTGATGTTCTGGGTGGTGGTGTTCTGGGTGGTGGTGTTCTGGGTGGTGGTGTTCTGGGTGGTGGTGTTCTGGGTCGTGGTGTTCTGGGTGGTGATGTTCTGGGTGGTGGTGTTCTGGGTGGTGTTGTTCTGGGTGGTGATGTTCTGGGTGGTGGTGTTCTGGGTGGTGTTGTTCTGGGTGGTGGTGTTCTGGGTGGTGGTGTTCTGGGTCGTGGTGTTCTGGGTCGTGGTGTTCTGGGTGGTGGTGTTCTGGGTGGTGGTGTTCTGGGTCGTGATGTTCTGGGTGGTGTTCTGGGTCGTGGTGTTCAGCTTCCCCCTTCAAACTAATGAGTTCTGACTGCAACATTCTAACAGTGGAATTAATACATTTCATATATGCTATCTCCACAATAATCATTTGGTTGTGTTTATGAAGGCATTTTCGTTAGTTTATGTGACTATAGGCTATATGTAAAACATGTATTTTTTATTTTTACCAAGTGTTCAATCAAATGTATTTGTGGTGTGCCTTTGTTACAGCTATGAAACGGAAACGCTGGATTTTAATATTTATTAAAAACATTCCATCCAAGGTCATTTGACTGCAGGAAATAACGAGACTTTATGTTTCCTTTATCCCTGTAACGTGGTTAAGGGAAGCGGGTGGATTCCTAAGATGGACGAGGGTTAGATAGTATGTGCAAGGCTCTGCAGCTGTGTGTGTGTGTGTGTGTTTGTGTTTGTCTGCAGCTGTGTGTGTGTGTTTGTGTGTGTGTGTGTGTGTGTGTGTGTGTGTGTGTGTGTCTGCAGCTGTGTGTGTGTGTGTGTGTGTGTGTGTTTATGTGCGTCTGCATGTGTGTGTACAGTAAGCATATTTTCAAGTAGCTCTTATACAGCCATCCAGCTGC
>NC_138303.1:110855000-110945000 GCF_965601325.2 Salmo salar | reverse complement strand
CTGTCTAAACTGGCAGTGGATGGAGACAGACTCTGTCTAAACTGGCAGTGGATGGAGACAGACTCTGTGTAAACTGGCAGTGGATGGAGACAGACTCTGTCTAAACTGGCAGTGGATGGAGACAGACTCTGTGTAAACTGGCAGTGGATGGAGACAGGCTCTGTCTAAACTGGCAGTGGATGGAGACAGTCTCTGTCTAAACTGGCAGTGGATGGAGACAGACTCTGTGTAAACTGGCAGTGGATGGAGACATACTCTGTCTAAACTGGCAGTGGATGGAGACAGACTCTGTGAACTGGCAGTGGATGGAGACAGACTCTGTCTAAACTGGCAGTAGATGGAGACAGGCTGTGTAAACTGCCAGTGGATGGAGATAGACTGTCTAAACTGGCAGTGGATGGAGACAGACTCTGTCTAAACTGGCAGTGGATGGAGACAGACTCTGTCTAAACTGGCAGTGGATGGAGACAGACTCTGTGTAAACTGGCAGTGGATAGAGACAGACTCTGTCTAAACTGGCAGTGGATGGAGACAGACTCTGTGTAAACTGGCAGTGGATGGAGACAGACTCTGTCTAAACTGGCAGTGGATGGAGACAGACTCTGTGTAAACTGGCAATGGATGGAGACAGACTCTGTGTAAACTGGCAGTGGATGGAGACAGACTCTGTCTAAACTGGCAGTGGATGGAGACAGACGCTGTCTAAACTGGCAGTAGATGGAGACAGACTCTGTCTAAACTGGCAGTGGATGGAGACAGACTCTGTCTAAACTGGCAGTGGATGGAGACATACTCTGTCTAAACTGGCAGTGGATGGAAACAGACTCTGTGTAAACTGGCAGTGGATGGAGACAGACTCTGTGTAAACTGGCAGTGGATGGAGACAGACTCTGTGAACTGGCAATGGATGGAGACAGACTCTGTGTAAACTGGCAGTGGATGGAGACAGACTCTGTCTAAACTGGCAGTGGATGGAGACAGACTCTGTGTAAACTGGCAGTGGATGGAGACAGACTGTGTAAACTGGCAGTAGATGGAGACAGACTCTGTGTAAACTGGCAGTGGATGGAGACAGACTCTGTGAACTGGCAGTGGATGGAGACAGACTCTGTGTAAACTGGCAGTGGATGGAGACAGACTCTGTCTAAACTGGCAGTGGATGGAGACAGACTCTGTCTAAACTGGCAGTGGATGGAGACAGACTCTGTGTAAACTGGCAGTGGATGGAGACAGACTCTGTCTAAACTGGCAGTGGATGGAGACAGACTCTGTGTAAACTGGCAGTGGATGGAGACAGGCTCTGTCTAAACTGGCAGTGGATGGAGACAGACTCTGTCTAAACTGGCAGTGGATGGAGACAGACTCTGTGTAAACTGGCAGTGGATGGAGACATACTCTGTCTAAACTGGCAGTGGATGGAGACAGACTCTGTGAACTGGCAGTGGATGGAGACACTCTGTCTAAACTGGCAGTAGATGGAGACAGGCTGTGTAAACTGCCAGGGTATGGAGAGAGACTGTCTAAACTGGCAGTGGATGGAGACATACTCTGTCTAAACTGGCAGTGGATGGAAACAGACTCTGTGTAAACTGGCAGTGGATGGAGACAGACTCTGTGTAAACTGGCAGTGGATGGAGACAGACTCTGTGTAAACTGGCAGTGGATGGAGACAGACTCTGTCTAAACTGGCAGTGGATGGAGACAGACTCTGTGTAAACTGGCAGTGGATGGAGACAGGCTCTGTCTAAACTGGCAGTGGATGGAGACAGACTCTGTCTAAACTGGCAGTGGATGGAGACAGACTCTGTGTAAACTGGCAGTGGATGGAGACATACTCTGTCTAAACTGGCAGTGGATGGAGACAGACTCTGTGAACTGGCAGTGGATGGAGACACTCTGTCTAAACTGGCAGTAGATGGAGACAGGCTGTGTAAACTGCCAGGGTATGGAGAGAGACTGTCTAAACTGGCAGTGGATGGAGACATACTCTGTCTAAACTGGCAGTGGATGGAAACAGACTCTGTGTAAACTGGCAGTGGATGGAGACAGACTCTGTGTAAACTGGCAGTGGATGGAGACAGACTCTGTGTAAACTGGCAGTGGATGGAGACAGACTCTGTCTAAACTGGCAGTGGATGGAGACAGACTCTGTGTAAACTGGCAGTGGATGGAGACAGGCTCTGTCTAAACTGGCAGTGGATGGAGACAGACTCTGTCTAAACTGGCAGTGGATGGAGACAGACTCTGTGTAAACTGGCAGTGGATGGAGACATACTCTGTCTAAACTGGCAGTGGATGGAGACAGACTCTGTGAACTGGCAGTAGATGGAGACAGGCTGTGTAAACTGCCAGTGGATGGAGATAGACTGTCTAAACTGGCAGTGGATGGAGACAGACTCTGTCTAAACTGGCAGTGGATGGAGACAGACTCTGTCTAAACTGGCAGTGGATGGAGACAGACTCTGTGTAAACTGGCAGTGGATAGAGACAGACTCTGTCTAAACTGGCAGTGGATGGAGACAGACTCTGTGTAAACTGGCAGTGGATGGAGACAGACTCTGTCTAAACTGGCAGTGGATGGAGACAGACTCTGTGTAAACTGGCAATGGATGGAGACAGACTCTGTGTAAACTGGCAGTGGATGGAGACAGACTCTGTCTAAACTGGCAGTGGATGGAGACAGACGCTGTCTAAACTGGCAGTAGATGGAGACAGACTCTGTCTAAACTGGCAGTGGATGGAGACAGACTCTGTCTAAACTGGCAGTGGATGGAGACATACTCTGTCTAAACTGGCAGTGGATGGAAACAGACTCTGTGTAAACTGGCAGTGGATGGAGACAGACTCTGTGTAAACTGGCAGTGGATGGAGACAGACTCTGTGAACTGGCAATGGATGGAGACAGACTCTGTGTAAACTGGCAGTGGATGGAGACAGACTCTGTCTAAACTGGCAGTGGATGGAGACAGACTCTGTGTAAACTGGCAGTGGATGGAGACAGACTGTGTAAACTGGCAGTAGATGGAGACAGACTCTGTGTAAACTGGCAGTGGATGGAGACAGACTCTGTGAACTGGCAGTGGATGGAGACAGACTCTGTGTAAACTGGCAGTGGATGGAGACAGACTCTGTCTAAACTGGCAGTGGATGGAGACAGACTCTGTCTAAACTGGCAGTGGATGGAGACAGACTCTGTGTAAACTGGCAGTGGATGGAGACAGACTCTGTCTAAACTGGCAGTGGATGGAGACAGACTCTGTGTAAACTGGCAGTGGATGGAGACAGGCTCTGTCTAAACTGGCAGTGGATGGAGACAGACTCTGTCTAAACTGGCAGTGGATGGAGACAGACTCTGTGTAAACTGGCAGTGGATGGAGACATACTCTGTCTAAACTGGCAGTGGATGGAGACAGACTCTGTGAACTGGCAGTGGATGGAGACACTCTGTCTAAACTGGCAGTAGATGGAGACAGGCTGTGTAAACTGCCAGGGTATGGAGAGAGACTGTCTAAACTGGCAGTGGATGGAGACATACTCTGTCTAAACTGGCAGTGGATGGAAACAGACTCTGTGTAAACTGGCAGTGGATGGAGACAGACTCTGTGTAAACTGGCAGTGGATGGAGACAGACTCTGTGTAAACTGGCAGTGGATGGAGACAGACTCTGTCTAAACTGGCAGTGGATGGAGACAGACTCTGTGTAAACTGGCAGTGGATGGAGACAGGCTCTGTCTAAACTGGCAGTGGATGGAGACAGACTCTGTCTAAACTGGCAGTGGATGGAGACAGACTCTGTGTAAACTGGCAGTGGATGGAGACATACTCTGTCTAAACTGGCAGTGGATGGAGACAGACTCTGTGAACTGGCAGTGGATGGAGACACTCTGTCTAAACTGGCAGTAGATGGAGACAGGCTGTGTAAACTGCCAGGGTATGGAGAGAGACTGTCTAAACTGGCAGTGGATGGAGACATACTCTGTCTAAACTGGCAGTGGATGGAAACAGACTCTGTGTAAACTGGCAGTGGATGGAGACAGACTCTGTGTAAACTGGCAGTGGATGGAGACAGACTCTGTGTAAACTGGCAGTGGATGGAGACAGACTCTGTCTAAACTGGCAGTGGATGGAGACAGACTCTGTGTAAACTGGCAGTGGATGGAGACAGGCTCTGTCTAAACTGGCAGTGGATGGAGACAGACTCTGTCTAAACTGGCAGTGGATGGAGACAGACTCTGTGTAAACTGGCAGTGGATGGAGACATACTCTGTCTAAACTGGCAGTGGATGGAGACAGACTCTGTGAACTGGCAGTGGATGGAGACACTCTGTCTAAACTGGCAGTAGATGGAGACAGGCTGTGTAAACTGCCAGGGTATGGAGAGAGACTGTCTAAACTGGCAGTGGATGGAGACATACTCTGTCTAAACTGGCAGTGGATGGAAACAGACTCTGTGTAAACTGGCAGTGGATGGAGACAGACTCTGTGTAAACTGGCAGTGGATGGAGACAGACTCTGTGTAAACTGGCAGTGGATGGAGACAGACTCTGTGAACTGGCAGTGGATGGAGACAGACTCTGTGTAAACTGGCAGTGGATGGAGACAGACTCTGTCTAAACTGGCAGTGGATGGAGACAGACTCTGTGTAAACTGGCAGTGGATGGAGACAGACTCTGTGTAAACTGGCAGTAGATGGAGACAGACTCTGTGTAAACTGGCAGTGGATGGAGACAGACTCTGTGAACTGGCAGTGGATGGAGACAGACTCTGTCTAAACTGGCAGTGGATGGAGACAGACTCTGTCTAAACTGGCAGTGGATGGAGACAGACTCTGTGTAAACTGGCAGTGGATGGAGACAGACTCTGTCTAAACTGGCAGTGGATGGAGACAGACTCTGTGTAAACTGGCAGTGGATGGAGACAGGCTCTGTCTAAACTGGCAGTGGATGGAGACAGTCTCTGTCTAAACTGGCAGTGGATGGAGACAGACTCTGTGTAAACTGGCAGTAGATGGAGACAGGCTGTGTAAACTGCCAGTGGATGGAGAGAGACTGTCTAAACTGGCAGTGGATGGAGACAGACTCTGTCTAAACTGGCAGTGGATGGAGACAGACTCTGTCTAAACTGGCAGTGGATGGAGACAGACTCTGTGTAAACTGGCAGTGGATGGAGACAGACTCTGTGTAAACTGGCAGTGGATGGAGACAGACTCTGTGTAAACTGGCAGTGGATGGAGACAGACTCTGTCTAAACTGGCAGTGGATGGAGACAGACTCTGTGTAAACTGGCAGTGGATGGAGACAGGCTCTGTCTAAACTGGCAGTGGATGGAGACAGACTCTGTCTAAACTGGCAGTGGATGGAGACAGACTCTGTGTAAACTGGCAGTGGATGGAGACATACTCTGTCTAAACTGGCAGTGGATGGAGACAGACTCTGTGAACTGGCAGTGGATGGAGACACTCTGTCTAAACTGGCAGTAGATGGAGACAGGCTGTGTAAACTGCCAGGGTATGGAGAGAGACTGTCTAAACTGGCAGTGGATGGAGACATACTCTGTCTAAACTGGCAGTGGATGGAAACAGACTCTGTGTAAACTGGCAGTGGATGGAGACAGACTCTGTGTAAACTGGCAGTGGATGGAGACAGACTCTGTGTAAACTGGCAGTGGATGGAGACAGACTCTGTGAACTGGCAGTGGATGGAGACAGACTCTGTGTAAACTGGCAGTGGATGGAGACAGACTCTGTCTAAACTGGCAGTGGATGGAGACAGACTCTGTGTAAACTGGCAGTGGATGGAGACAGACTCTGTGTAAACTGGCAGTAGATGGAGACAGACTCTGTGTAAACTGGCAGTGGATGGAGACAGACTCTGTGAACTGGCAGTGGATGGAGACAGACTCTGTCTAAACTGGCAGTGGATGGAGACAGACTCTGTCTAAACTGGCAGTGGATGGAGACAGACTCTGTGTAAACTGGCAGTGGATGGAGACAGACTCTGTCTAAACTGGCAGTGGATGGAGACAGACTCTGTGTAAACTGGCAGTGGATGGAGACAGGCTCTGTCTAAACTGGCAGTGGATGGAGACAGTCTCTGTCTAAACTGGCAGTGGATGGAGACAGACTCTGTGTAAACTGGCAGTGGATGGAGACATACTCTGTCTAAACTGGCAGTGGATGGAGACAGACTCTGTGAACTGGCAGTGGATGGAGACAGACTCTGTCTAAACTGGCAGTAGATGGAGACAGGCTGTGTAAACTGCCAGTGGATGGAGAGAGACTGTCTAAACTGGCAGTGGATGGAGACAGACTCTGTCTAAACTGGCAGTGGATGGAGACAGACTCTGTCTAAACTGGCAGTGGATGGAGACAGACTCTGTGTAAACTGGCAGTGGATAGAGACAGACTCTGTCTAAACTGGCAGTGGATGGAGACAGACTCTGTGTAAACTGGCAGTGGATGGAGACAGACTCTGTCTAAACTGGCAGTGGATGGAGACAGACTCTGTGTAAACTGGCAATGGATGGAGACAGACTCTGTGTAAACTGGCAGTGGATGGAGACAGACTCTGTCTAAACTGGCAGTGGATGGAGACAGACGCTGTCTAAACTGGCAGTAGATGGAGACAGACTCTGTCTAAACTGGCAGTGGATGGAGACAGATTCTGTCTAAACTGGCAGTGGATGGAGACAGATTCTGTCTAAACTGGCAGTTGATGGAGACAGACTCTGTCTAAACTGGCAGTGGATGGAGACAGACTCTGTCTAAACTGGCAGTGGATGGAGACAGACTGTGCTCCTTTCATTTTAAACACACATCCTCATTCAGCCCTCCTCTTCCCCCACCTCTTCCCCATCCTCTTCCTCCCCCATCCTCTTCCTCCCCCATCCTTGTCCTCCCCCATCCACCAGCTGCTGATATATCCTCATAATGGCCAAACGCTGGTTATGAGACCTGTCAGTCTGACAACACATATCTCACATCACAGGAAATTGTCTTTATTGTTTGTGGTGTCATAAATTAAAAATACTTACACTCCGTTAAGCTGTAGATGTATTTAAATATTAATATTAAATATTTCATTTTTATCATTAAACTTCAGTCAACATATTTCATTTTTATCATTAAACTTCAGTCATCATATTTCATTTTTATCATTAAACTTCAGTCAACATATTTCATTTTTATCATTCAACTTCAGTCATCATATTTCATTTTTATCATTAAACTTCAGTCATTATGAGCATTGCTTTCCCATAGTGATGTCTTTTGGCCGGTAGCAAATGAACAACATTTCCTCCAAGGTGACGTGAAAACAACAGTTGGCATGTGAAATATATGTAACTTACACAGCTACAAATTCAGACTGAAAGTCAGATCACATATATGTGTCGGGGAGGTGTATCCCAGAAGGGGGGAGGTGTATCCCAGTAGGGGGGAGGTGTATCCCAGTAGGGGGGAGGTGTATCCCAGTAGGGAGGAGGTGTATCCCAGTAGGGAGGAGGTGTATCCCAGTAGGGGGGAGGTGTATCCCAGTAGGGGGGAGGTGTATCCCATTAGGGGGGAGGTGTATCCCAGTAGGGGGGAGGTGTATCCCAGTAGGGGGAGGTGTATCCCAGTATGGAGGTGTATCCCAGTAGGGAGGAGGTGTATCCCAGTAGGGAGGAGGTGTATCCCAGTAGGGGGGAGGTGTATCCCAGTAGGGAGGAGGTGTATCCCAGTAGGGGGGAGGTGTATCCCAGTAGGGAGGTGTATCCCAGTAGGGGAGGTGTATCCCAGAAGGGGGGAGGTGTATCCCAGTAGGGGGGAGGTGTATCCCAGTAGGGGGGAGGTGTATCCCAGTAGGGAGGAGGTGTATCCCAGTAGGGAGGAGGTGTATCCCAGTAGGGGGGAGGTGTATCCCAGTAGGGGGGAGGTGTATCCCATTAGGGGGGAGGTGTATCCCAGTAGGGGGGAGGTGTATCCCAGTAGGGGGAGGTGTATCCCAGTATGGAGGTGTATCCCAGTAGGGAGGAGGTGTATCCCAGTAGGGAGGAGGTGTATCCCAGTAGGGGGGAGGTGTATCCCAGTAGGGAGGTGTATCCCAGTAGGGGGGAGGTGTATCCCAGTAGGGGGGAGGTGTATCCCAGTAGGGGGGAGGTGTATCCCAGTAGGGGGGAGGTGTATCCCAGTAGGGGAGGTGTATCCCAGTAGGGGGGAGGTGTATCCCAGTAGGGAGGAGGTGTATCCCAGTAGGGGGGAGGTGTATCCCAGTAGGGGGGAGGTGTATCCCAGTAGGGAGGAGGTGTATCCCAGTAGGGGGGAGGTGTATCCCAGTAGGGGGGAGGTGTATCCCAGTATGGAGGTGTATCCCAGTAGGGAGGAGGTGTATCCCAGTAGGGAGGAGGTGTATCCCAGTAGGGGGGAGGTGTATCCCAGTAGGGGGGAGGTGTATCCCAGTAGGGGGGAGGTGTATCCCAGTAGGGGAGGTGTATCCCAGTAGGGGGGAGGTGTATCCCAGTAGGGGGGAGGTGTATCCAAGTAGGGGGGAGGTGTATTCCAGTATGGAGGTGTATCACAGTAGGGAGGAGGTGTATCCCAGTAGGGAGGAGGTGTATCCCAGTAGGGAGATGTATCCCAGTAGGGGAGGTGTATCCAAGTAGGGGGGAGGTGTATCCAAGTAGGGAGATGTATCCCAGTAGGGAGGAGATGTATCCCAGTAGGGGAGGTGTATCCCAGTAGGGAGGAGGTGTATCCCAGTAGGGGGGAGGTGTATCCCAGTAGGGAGGAGGTGTATCCCAGTAGGGAGGAGGTGTATCCCAGTAGGGGGGAGGTGTATCCCAGTAGGGGGGAGGTGTTTCCCAGTAGGGGGGAGGTGTTTCCCAGTAGGGAGGAGGTGTATCCCAGTAGGGGAGGTGTATCCCAGTAGGGGGGAGGTGTATCCCAGTAGGGGAGGTGTATCCCAGTAGGGGGGAGGTGTATCCCAGTAGGGGGGAGGTGTATCCCAGTAGGGAGGAGGTGCATCCCAGTAGGGGAGGAGGTGTATCCTAGTAGGGGGGAGGTGTATCCCAGTAGGGGGGTGGTGTATCCCAGTAGGGGAGCTGTATCCCAGTAGGGGGGAGGTGTATCCCAGTAGGGAGGTGTATCCCAGTAGGGGGGAGGTGTATCCCAGTAGGGGGGAGGTGTATCCCAGTAGGGGGGAGGTGTATCCCAGTAGGGGGGAGGTGTATCCCAGTAGGGGGAGGTGTATCCCAGTAGGGAGGTGTATCCCAGTAGGGGGGAGGTGTATCCCAGTAGGGAGGTGTATCCCAGTAGGGGGGAGGTGTATCCCAGTAGGGGGGAGCTGTATCCCAGTAGGGGGAGGTGTATCCCAGTAGGGAGGTGTATCCCAGTAGGGGGGAGGTGTATCCCAGTAGGGGGGAGGTGTATCCCAGTAGGGGGGAGGTGTATCCCAGTAGGGAGGAGGTGTATCCCAGTAGGGGGGAGGTGTATCCCAGTAGGGGGGAGGTGTATCCCAGTAGGGGGGAGGTGTATCCTAGTAGGGGGGAGGTGTATCCCAGTAGGGAGGAGGTGTATCCCAGTAGGGGGGAGGTGTATCCCAGTAGGGGGGAGGTGTATCCCAGTAGGGAGGTGTATCCCAGTAGGGGGGAGGTGTATCCCAGTAGGGGGGAGGTGTATCCCAGTAGGGGGGAGGTGTATCCCAGTAGGGAGGTGTATCCCAGTAGGGAGGTGTATCCCAGTAGGGGGGAGGTGTATCCCAGTAGGGGGGAGGTGTATCCCAGTAGGGGGAGGTGTATCCCAGTAGGGAGGAGGTGTATCCCAGTAGGGGGGAGGTGTATCCCAGTAGGGGGGAGGTGTATCCCAGTAGGGAGGTGTATCCCAGTAGGGAGGAGGTGTATCCCAGTAGGGGGGAGGTGTATCCCAGTAGGGGGGAGGTGTATCCCAGGAGGGGGGAGGTGTATCCCAGTAGGGGAGGAGGTGTATCCTAGTAGGGGGGAGGTGTATCCCAGTAGGGAGGAGGTGTATCCCAGTAGGGGGGAGGTGTATCCCAGTAGGGAGGAGGTGTATCCCAGTAGGGGAGGTGTATCCAAGTAGGGGGGAGGTGTATCCCAGTAGGGGGGAGGTGTATCCCAGTAGGGGGGGAGGTGTATCCCAGTAGGGGGGAGGTGTATCCCAGTAGGGAGGAGATGTATCCCAGTAGGGGGGAGGTGTATCCCAGTAGGGGGGAGGTGTATCCCAGTAGGGAGGAGGAGTATCCCAGTAGGGGGGAGGTGTATCCCAGTAGGGGGGAGGTGTATCCCAGTAGGGAGGAGGTGTATCCCAGTAGGGGGAGGTGTATCCCAGTAGGGAGGAGGTGTATCCCAGTAGGGGGAGGTGTATCCCAGTAGGGGGAGGTGTATCCCAGTAGGGGGGAGGTGTATCCCAGTAGGGGGGAGGTGTATCCCAGTAGGGGGGAGGTGTATCCCAGTAGGGGAGCTGTATCCCAGTAGGGAGGAGGTGTATCCCAGTAGGGGGAGGTGTATCCCAGTAGGGGGGAGGTGTATCCCAGTAGGGGGGAGGTGTATCCCAGTAGGGGGGAGGTGTATCCCAGTAGGGGGGAGGTGTATCCCAGTAGGGGGGAGGTGTATTCCAGTATGGAGGTGTATCCCAGTAGGGAGGAGGTGTATCCCAGTAGGGGGGAGGTGTATCCCAGTAGGGGGGAGGTGTATCCCAGTAGGGAGGTGTATCCCAGTAGGGGGGAGGTGTATCCCAGTAGGGAGGAGGTGTATCCCAGTAGGGAGGAGCTGTATCCCAGTAGGGAGGAGGTGTATCCCAGTAGGGGGGAGGTGTATCCCAGTGGGGGGGAGGTGTATCCCAGTAGGGGGAGGTGTATCCCAGTAGGGGGGAGGTGTATCCCAGTAGATGGGAGTTGTATCCCAGTAGGGGGGAGGTGTATCCCAGTAGGGGGGAGGTGTATCCCAGTAGGGGGGAGGTGTATCCCAGTAGGGAGGAGGTGTATCACAGTAGGGGAGGTGTATCCCAGTAGGGAGGAGGTGTATCCCAGTAGGGGGGAGGTGTATCCCAGTAGATGGGAGGTGTATCCCAGTAGGGGGGAGGTGTATCCCAGTAGGGAGGAGGTCTATCCCAGTAGGGGGGAGGTGTATCCCAGTAGGGGGGAGGTGTATCCCAGTAGATGGGAGGTGTATCCCAGTAGGGGGGAGGTGTATCCCAGTAGGGGGGAGGTGTATCCCAGTAGGGAGGAGGTCTATCCCAGTAGGGGGGAGGTGTATCCCAGTAGGGGGGAGGTGTATCCCAGTAGGGGGAGGTGTATCCCAGTAGGGAGGAGGTGTATCCCAGTAGGGGGGAGGTGTATCCCAGTAGGGGGAGGTGTATCCCAGTAGGGGGGAGTTGTATCCCAGTAGGGAGGAGGTGTATCCCAGTAGGGGGGAGGTGTATCCCAGTAGGGAGGTGTATCCCAGTAGGGGGGAGGTGTATCCCAGTAGGGGGGAGGTGTATCCCAGTAGGGGGGAGGTGTATCCCAGTAGGGGGGAGGTGTATCCCAGTAGGGGAGGTGTATCCCAGTAGGGAGGAGGTGTATCCCAGTAGGGGAGGTGTATCCCAGTAGGGGGGAGGTGTATCCCAGTAGGGGAGGTGTATCCCAGTAGGGAGGAGGTGTATCCCAGTAGGGGGGAGGTGTATCCCAGTAGGGGGAGGTGTATCCCAGTAGGGGGGAGGTGTATCCCAGTAGGGGGGAGGTGTATCCCAGTAGGGAGGTGTATCCCAGTAGGGAGGAGGTGTATCCCAGTAGGGGGGAGGTGTATCCCAGTAGGGGGGAGGTGTATCCCAGTAGGGAGGAGATGTATCCCAGTAGGGGGGAGGTGTATCCCAGTAGGGGGGAGGTGTATCCCAGTAGGGGGGAGGTGTATCCCAGTAGGGGGGAGGTGTATCCCAGTAGGGGGGAGGTGTATCCCAGTAGGGAGGTGTATCCCAGTAGGGGGGAGGTGTTTCCCAGTAGGGAGGAGGTGTATCCCAGTAGGGGGGAGGTGTATCCCAGTAGGGGGGAGGTGTATCCCAGTAGGGGGGAGGTGTATCCCAGTAGGGAGGAGGTGTATCCCAGTAGGGAGGAGGTGTATCCCAGTAGGGGGGAGGTGTATCCCAGTAGGGAGGAGGTGTATCCCAGTAGGGGGAGGTGTATCCCAGTAGGGGGGAGGTGTATCCCAGTAGGGGGGAGGTGTATCCCAGTAGGGGAGGTGTATCCCAGTAGGGGGGAGGTGTATCCCAGTAGGGGGGAGGTGTATCCCAGTAGGGGGGAGGTGTATCCCAGTAGGGGGAGGTGTATCCCAGTAGGGAGGAGGTGTATCCCAGTAGGGGGGAGGTGTATCCCAGTAGATGGGAGGTGTATCCCAGTAGGGAGGAGGTGTATCCCAGTAGGGAGGAGGTGTATCCCAGTAGGGGGGAGGTGTATCCCAGTAGGGGGGAGGTGTATCCCAGTAGGGGGGGAGGTGTATCCCAGTAGGGGGGAGGTGTATCCCAGTAGGGGGGAGGTGTATCCCAGTAGGGGGGAGGTGTATCCCAGTAGGGGGGAGGTGTATCCCAGTAGGGGGGAGGTGTATCCCAGTAGGGGGGAGGTGTATCCCAGTAGGGGGAGGTGTATCCCAGTAGGGAGGAGGTGTATCCCAGTAGGGAGGAGGTGTATCCCAGTAGGGAGGTGTATCCCAGTAGGGAGGAGGTGTATCCCAGTAGGGGAGGTGTATCCCAGTAGGGAGGAGGTGTATCCCAGTAGGGAGGAGGTGTATCCCAGTAGGGGGGAGGTGTATCCCAGTAGGGGGGAGGTGTATCCCAGTAGGGAGGAGGTGTATCCCAGTAGGGGAGGTGTATCCCAGTAGGGAGGTGTATCCCAGTAGGGGGGAGGTGTATCCCAGTAGGGGGGAGGTGTATCCCAGTAGGGGGGAGGTGTATCCCAGTAGGGGGGAGGTGTATCCCAGTAGGGGAGGTGTATCCCAGTAGGGGGGAGGTGTATCCCAGTAGGGAGGAGGTGTATCCCAGTAGGGAGGAGGTGTATCCCAGTAGGGAGGTGTATCCCAGTAGGGGAGGAGGTGTATCCCAGTAGGGGGAGGTGTATCCCAGTAGGGAGGAGGTGTATCCCAGTAGGGGGGAGGTGTATCCCAGTAGGGAGGAGATGTATCCCAGTAGGGGAGGTGTATCCCAGTAGGGAGGAGTATCCCAGTAGGGGGGAGGTGTATCCCAGTAGGGAGGCGGTGTATCCCAGTAGGGGGGAGGTGTATCCCAGTAGGGGGGAGGTGTATCCCAGTAGGGAGGAGGTGTATCCCAGTAGGGAGGAGGTGTATCCCAGTAGGGGGGAGGTGTATCCCAGTAGGGGGGGAGGTGTATCCCAGTAGGGGGGAGGTGTATCCCAGTAGGGAGGAGGTGTATCCCAGTAGGGGGGAGGTGTATCCCAGTAGGGGGGGAGGTGTATCCCAGTAGGGGGGAGGTGTATCCCAGTAGGGAGGAGGTGTATCCCAGTAGGGAGGTGTATCCCAGTAGGGGGGAGGTGTATCCCAGTAGGGGGGAGGTGTATCCCAGTAGGGGGGAGGTGTATCCCAGTAGGGAGGAGGTGTATCCCAGTAGGGAGGAGGTGTATCCCAGTAGGGAGGAGGTGTATCCCAGTAGGGGGGAGGTGTATCCCAGTAGGGGGGAGGTGTATCCCAGTAGGGAGGAGGTGTATCCCAGTAGGGAGGAGGTGTATCCCAGTAGGGGGGAGGTGTATCCCAGTAGGGGGGAGGTGTATCCCAGGTGGGGGGAGGTGTATCCCAGTAGGGGGGAGGTGTATCCCAGTAGGGAGGTGTGTTAGTCCACAAACCCTCCACATTTTTCTTCTCAGTCTGTATGTGTCCCAGATAGAACCTCATGGCCCCTGGTCTAAAGTAGTGCACTATATAGGGAATAGGGTTCTATAGGGCTCTGGTCTAAAGTAGTGCACTATATAGGGAATAGGGTTCTATAGGCTTCTGGTCTAAAGTTGTGCACTATATAGGGAATAGGGTTCTATAGGGCTGTGGTCTAAAGTAGTGCACTATATATAGGGAATAGGGTTCCATAGGGCCTTGATCTAAAGTAGTGCACTATATAGGGAATAGGGTTCCATAGGGCTCTGGTCTAAAGTAGTGCACTATATATAGGGAATAGGGTTCTACTTTGGGATGTCTCTATTGTTTGGTGTTCAGCACTGAAGGTGTGTGTTTGTGTGTGTGTGTGTGTGTGTGTGTGTGTGTGTGTGTGTGTGTGTGTGTGTGTGTGTGTGTGTGTGTGTGTGTGTGTGTGTGTGTGTGTGTGTGAAGCAGAGTCCAAACCAACAGCAATGAATAAATCCTTATACAAGGTGGACCCTAAGCCCCTGAGCAATACTCCCAGTCGGTTTTAGATAGAACGTCGCGACCCCTGCCGCCTTTGGGGGAAAAACAACCCGTGGTTTCCAAGGTTACCCCGTTGGCTCACAGCAAAAACTTGACCTTTTTCAACTGCCATTTTCTTGTTGTTTGCTTGTTTTAGTCAATTACAAAACTACATTTAAAGTAGCTGTCCAGTATTCTAGATTTCTATGAAATATGACCTATACTTAAATTAAAATATGAATTAAATGGATTTCCTTCCCAAAAAATATAATTAAGAACGTTAAAAGCAGCCTCTCTCTGTGCCCCTGCTAGCCCGGTTAGGAAACAACAGAATTGTGTTGGCGTATCTGATTTACCAGCTCAGACACGCATGCACTTGGATATTCAAAATAAGCAACCAACTCCACATGGGGCAAGGCTGCACATACTGGCTAATAGACTTGGTTTGTTTTACCCATGCAGCAGCTTTAACCAAGTCAAATTGTATGGTTGGAATAAGGATTTTTGAAAAGCATTATGGAACTACTAAGGCACTTTACTATAACAGCAATACATACAGACTGATTATTTCACAAACGGGACTTGTTTATGTCGATTGCTTTGTCACTTCTTGATGTTTTTGTTGTTAACTAGCTAGCTAGCTGCTAGCTGTGATTGCTAGCAGCTGAGCTACCTACTACTGCTACCTACAGTATATCAGTTAACAACAGCTAACTAAATAGCTTCTGGGCATCAGAACAGCGGTTACTAACCATGATTTGGATGAAGATATACTTTACTGACTTTATTGTCCCAATGGAGAAATTTTGAGTCAATGGCACAGGGCATACCGATCACCCCAGACCAGGCCCTAATCCCCGACACTCAGAAGAGAAAGAGACTGTGATATATGGGCACCCTGATGAAACTACGGCGGCGAGATAATAATAAATGGAGAACAAAATGAACGAGCTCCGTTTGTCACGTCCTGACCCTTGTAAGATGTCATTTTCTATAGTAGAGTAGGTTAAGGGCGTGACAGGTGGTGTTTTTGGGTGGTTTTCTTGTTATCTGTTTCTATGTGGTTTTTCTAGGTTTCTATTTCTATGTTGGGGTTGTTGGGATGATCTCCAATTAGAGGCCTCTAATTGGAGATCATATTTATGTAGGGGGTTTTTCCACTTGTGTTTGTGGGTTGTTAATTTTTGAGTAGTGTGTATTTCTCTCTGGGTCACAGTTTTGTTGTTTCAAGTATTTGGTGTATTGCAAACGTTTCACGGTAATAATAAATATGTGGAACTACAACCATTCTGCGCTTTGGTCCGATCCTTTAAACAGCCATGACACCGTTCGAGACTATCATTTCAGCGTGACCAGAAAAACTATAATATCATATGTTTCTAAGAAACTTCACTAAACAGTTTCTGGTAAGCTCAAGGTGGGTGGTGTGTTTAAAAAAAAATTAAAAATAAAATAAAGAAAGAAATACAGTATGGGGATGAGGTAGTTGGATGGGCTACTTACAGATGGGCTATGTACAGGTGTGTGTCTCTTTGTTGACAACAGCTGGTACGCAATTTCTAATATTAAGGAAGTCTTGAGGTTCTGCTCGCCTGAGGTAGAATACCTCCTGATAAGCTGTAGACCACACTATTTCACCAAGACATTTTCATCCATATTTTTCGTAGCGGTCTATTTTTCACCACAAACCGATGCTGGCACAAAGACAACACTCAACGAGATTTAGATTTTAGATTTGCCATAAGCAAACAAGAAATTCTCATCCAGAGATGGCGCTCTTCGTGGCCAGTGATTTTAATTTAGAAAAATTGAAATTCGTCTTACCTAATTTTTAATTAGAGGCGAAAATAACTCTAGATCACCTTTACTCCGCACACAGAGACATATACAAATCTCTCCCTCGCCCTCAAACAGGAAGAACCTCAATACAGAAGTGATCCGATGAAGCGGATGCTAAGCTACAGGACTGTTTCATTAATAAGTGCATAGACTACGTTGTCCCCAAAGTGACCGTACGTACATATCCTAACCAGAAGCCATGGATTACAGGCAACATCTGCACTGAGCTAAAAGCTAGAGCTGCTGCTTTGAAGGAGTGGGACACTAACCCGGATGCTTAGAAGAAATCCCACTACGCCCTCTGACGAACCATCAAACGTCAATACAGGACAAAGTTCGAATACTACTACACTGGCTCTGGCGCTTGTTAGGTGAGGCAGTGCTTGCAAACTATCATGGAATACAAAGGGAAACCCAGCCACGAGCTGCTCAGTGATGCCAACCAGACAAGCTAAATTCCTTATATGCTCGCTTCAAGGTGAGCAACACTGAAACATGCATGAGAGCATCAGTTGTTAGGGACGACTATGTGATCACACTCGCCATTGCCGATGTGAGTAAGACCTTTAAAACAGATTAACATTCACAAGGCCGCTGGGCCAGATGGATTACCAGGATGCATACTCAGAGCATGCGCTGACCAGCTGGCTAATGTCTTCACTGACATATTCAACCACTCCCTGACCAAGTCTGTAATACCTACATGTTTCAAGCAGACCACCATAGTCCCTCTGCTCAAGAACTCCATGGTAACCTGTCTAAATTACTATCACCCCGTAAGCACTCACATCTGTAGCCATGAAATACTTTGAAAGGCTGGTCATGACACACATCAACACCATCATCCCAGACACCCTGGACCCACACCAATTCACATACCGCCTCAACAGAAGCAATCTCTATTGCACACCACACTGCCCTCTCCCACTTGGACAAGAGGAACACCTAGGGCTGGGCGATATGACCAAAATCTCATATCCCGATATAGGTCATTTCATATCCCGATAACAATACACATCATGATATAGCACATTTTCTGTAAATTCAATGAATAAATTGTTTATATAAAATAACCACATGTAAAGTCCTATTTCTTATTACATTTTGAATTATTCTCAAAAAATAAAAGGTACTTACTCATATTCTCACGTCCTGACCATGGTAAGCTGTTATTTTGTATGGTAGAGTAGGTCAGGGCGTGACAGGGGGGTTTTCTAGTTTTGTTTTTTCTATGTTGTTATGTTCTAGTTTTGTATTTCTATGTTGGGTTGTTCTAGTTTTTGTATTTCTATGTTGGGCTTTGTTTGAAATGATCTCCAATTAGAGGCAGCTGGTCATCATTGTCTCTAATTGGAGGTCATATTTAAGTTGGTGTTTGTCCCACCTGGGTTTGTGGGAGGTTGTTTTTGAGTATGTGTATGTTAACGCTGCGTCACGATTTGTTGTTTTTGTTGTTCAGTTTATTTATTTGTATCGCATAGTTTCACAGTGTAAATAAAATGTGGAACGACACACACGCTGCACTTTGGTCCGCTCATTCCTACGACAGCCGTGACAGATATTTGATTATTTCTCCTTTTATTTAGAACCTTTGCGCAAATTTTCAACTAAGCATGTAACAAAATATAAAATATGAATGTATAAAATCTAAAAAGGTAAATAGGAAACACTTCAACTATAGTTGCAAAGAAAATAAACAGGCCTGAGTCGGGGGTTTGTTTTGAGCACTCGACTGTACTTTTTTGGGTCTCACATGATTCTTGCGTAGGTGGTAAAAAAGGTTAGTGGTGTTTGAGCCTGTTGTCGGTACCGGCCTGCAGCATATTTTGCAGAGGGCGGTTTTCTGGTCCATGTCAGACTTTTCATACCCAAACCACGTCCATGCGACCGAAGTAGCCTCTCTTTTAGGTGTCTCCGTGCTCTGTGTCACATCTCCCTCAGCAACTGGATCCTGGACTTACTGATGGAACACCTCCAGTTGGTGAGGGTAGGCAACAACATATCTGCCACGCTGACCCTCAACATGGGGGCCCCTCAGGGGTATGTGTTTTGTCCCCTCCTGTGCTCCCTGTTCACCCACGACTGAGTGGCTGCGCACGACACGGCGGTGGTAAGCCTGATCACCGACAAGGATGAGACAGCCTATAGGGAGGTCAGAGATCTGGCAGTGTTGTGCCAGAACAACAACCTCTCCTTCAAACAGAGGCCTGAACACACCCCTTATTCACATCGATGAGGCTGTATTGGAGCGGATCTAGAGCTTCAAGTTCCTTGGTGTCCACATCAGTAATGATCTATCATGGTCCGTGCACACCGACACAGTCGTGATGAGGGCACGACAGTGCCTCTTCCCCCTTAAGAGGCTGAAAAGATTTGGCATAGGTCCTTCAGATTGTCAGAAAGTTCTACAGCAGCACCATGGAGAGCATCTTGACTTGCTGCATCACCGCTTGGTACGGCAACTGCTTGGCATCTGACCACAAGGCGCTATAGAGGGTAGTTCATACGGCCCAGTACATCACTGGGGCCGAACTCCCTAAAAATTGTCAAAGACTCCAGCCACCCAAGTCATAGACTGTTTTTCTCTGCTACCACACGT
The DNA here is from genome assembly GCF_965601325.2 of Salmo salar. Taxonomy (NCBI): domain Eukaryota; kingdom Metazoa; phylum Chordata; class Actinopteri; order Salmoniformes; family Salmonidae; genus Salmo; species Salmo salar. Next base: position 110,926,213 of record NC_138303.1, on the reverse strand, counting down.
CTGGAACCAAAAGGACCCTAAACAGCTTCTACCCCCACCCCCCAAGCCATAAGACTGCTAAATAGTTTGTTAAATAGTTAACCAAACAGCTACCTCCACTATCTGCACTGATCCTTTTTGCAGTAACTTTTTTGAATCATCACATATGTTTGCTGCTACTGTTGATTATCCTGTTACTTTAGTCCTGGTTATATGTACATATCTACCTCAACTACCTGGTAACCCTTCACATCCACTTGCTACTCGTACCCCTTTTACTGTATGTAGCCAGGTTATCATTAGTACTGGTACCCCTTGTAAATAACCTAGTTATCATTACTCAGTACTGGTACCCCTTGTATATAACCTAGTTATCATTAGTACTGGTACCCCTTGTAAATAACCTAGTTATCATTACTCAGTACTGGTACCCCTTGTATATAACCTAGTTATCATTAGTACTGGTACCCCTTGTAAATAACCTAGTTATCATTACTCAGTACTGGTACCCCTTGTATATAACCTAGTTATCATTACTCAGTACTGGTACCCCTTGTATATAACCTAGTTATCATTACTCAGTACTGGTACCCCTTGTATATAACCTAGTTATCATTACTCAGTACTAGTACCCCTTGTATATAACCTAGTTATCATTACTCAGTACTGGTACCCCTTGTATATAACCTAGTTATCATTACTCAGTACTGGTACCCCTTGTATATAACCTAGTTATCATTACTCAGTACTGGTACCCCTTGTATATAACCTAGTTATCATTACTCAGTACTGGTACCCCTTGTATATAACCTAGTTATCATTACTCAGTACTGGTACCCCCTTGTACATAACCTAGTTGTCATTACACAATGTGTTAATATTAATACGTGTATTATTTAGTGTTTCTCTTCTCTATTGTCTTTCTCTCTGCATTGTTGGGAAGGGCCTGTCAGTAAGCATTTCACAGTTAGGCCACACCTTTTGGTTTCTGCGTTATTTTTGTACATCACGCCTCCAAGATCACCCCATTGAAAATCACCCATTGTACTGAAGATCACCCCATTGTAATGAAAATGTGACTGAATTGCTAGATAACTGCTGAACTGGTGAGTTTTCAATGTGTTTTTTGTTTTTTTTACAGGAAGGTTAATAGGTACTATTTTAGAAAATAATCATTTGACAAAATGTTTTTATTAAAAGGTTCATTAAAGGTCAGGTATTGTTATATTATTATTTGTATTGAATGTTTTCAACCTTTCACCACAATAGAAATAAGTACAAGGTAATACTCTGTCTGCGTGAAGTTTTAAAAGAGGCCATGAGTCTGTATAGCCTAGCACTTTGCAAGGTCAACTGGATTTGAATATAAATAGGTGTTAGGGAGGATTTCCTCTGCAATAGAAACCTGCGCTAGTACAGATAAATACAGAGTGGATAGACACTACACAGACTCAAATCTCACTCTGCATTGCAGTATTTACGTCACAGCATTTAAGCAAAGGCCTTTCTTTTTTACAGTTGTGGAATAATTTCATTCTCAAGACACTGCCCAAATGCGTGAAGTGTCTGTTTTACCAAAGTGTCAAACTTGGCATTTGTTAGCCAATACAGAGAGCCGGGAGAAAGTCACGGTGCATAGGCATTGGCTTAATCTAACCAACCAATCATCTCCCTTCGCAGGTAGATTATTCTAGTTTGACACTTGTGTCCATCTGAAGATTAAGTAGGTTGAGTAATCACATTTCCTTAATTAAAAATCGCTTTGGCCAGTTTGATTGAATCCTACCCAGTTTTGACACCAATTGTCCCTTTTTGGTTTGTGATCTGAATGGCAAAATCAGACATTCCTGTCTGGTGCCTGCCTGATTTATAGACAGCCATAGAGATATAAAATACACAGACAGGGTGTGCTTTGTTGATTGTTTTCCCCTATAGACATTGACAACATAATGTAGACCTGTAGAACATAATGTAGACTGTAGAACATAATGTAGACCTATAGAACATAATGTAGACCTGTAGAACATAATGTAGACTGTAGAACATAATGTAGACCTATAGAACATAATGTAGACCTATAGAACATAATGTAGACCTATAGAACATAATGTAGACCTATAGAACATAATGTAGACCTGTAGATCATAATGTAGACCTATAGGACATAATGTAGACTATAGAACATAATGTAGACCTATAGAACATAATACATAATGTAGACTATAGAACATAATGTAGACTATAGAACATAATGTAGACCTGTAGAACATAATGTAGACTACAGAACATAATGTAGACCTATAGAACATAATGTAGACTATAGAACATAATGTAGACTATAGAACATAATGTAGACTATAGAACATAATGTAGACCTACAGAACATAATGTAGACCTATAGAACATGATGTAGACCTATAGAACATAATGTAGACTATAGAACATAATGTAGACCTATAGAACATAATACATAATGTAGACTATAGAACATAATGTAGACTATAGAACATAATGTAGACTATAAAACATAATGTAGACCTGTAGAACACAATGTAGACTACAGAACATAATGTAGACCTATAGAACATAATGTAGACTATAGAACATAATGTAGACCTATAGAACATAATGTAGACCTACAGAACATAATGTAGACCTATAGAACATAATGTAGACCTATAGAACATAATGTAGACTATAGGACATAATGTAGACTATAGGACATAATGTAGACTATAGAACATAATGTAGACCTATAGAACATAATGTAGACTATAGAACATAATGTAGACTATAGGACATAATGTAGACCTATAGAACATAATGTAGACTATAGAACATAATGTAGACTATAGAACATAATGTAGACCTATAGAACATAATGTAGACTATAGGACATAATGTAGACTATAGAACATAATGTAGACCTATAGAACATAATGTAGACTATAGGACATAAAGTAGACCTGTAGAACATAATGTAGACTACAGAACATAATGTAGACCTATAGAACATAATGTAGACTATAGAACGTCATGTAGACCTATAGAACATAATGTAGACTATAGAACATAATGTAGACCTATAGAACATAATGTAGAACTGTAGAACATAATGTAGACTACAGAACATAATGTAGACCTATAGAACATAATGTAGACTATAGAACATAATGTAGACCTGTAGATCATAATGTAGACCTGTAGAACATAATGTAGACCTATAGAACATACTGTAGACTATAGAACATACTGTAGACTATAGAACATAATGTAGACTACAGAACATAATGTATACCTATAGAACATAATGTAGACTATAGAACATAATGTAGACTATAGAACATAATGTAGACCTATAGAACATAATGTAGACTATAGAACATAATGTAGACTATAGAACATAATGTAGACTATAGAACATAATGTACACTACAGAACATAATGTAGACCTATAGAACATAATGTAGACTATAGAACATCATGTAGACCTATAGAACATAATGTAGACTACAGAACATAATGTAGACCTATAGAACATGATGTAGACTATAGAACATAATGTAGACTATAGAACATAATGTAGACCTATAGAACATAATGTAGACTATAGAACATAATGTAGACCTATAGAACATAATCTAGACTATAGAACATAATGTAGACTATAGAACATAATGTAGACTATAGAACATAATGTAGACTACAGAACATAATGTAGACCTATAGAACATAATGTAGACTATAGAACATAATGTAGACTATAGAACATAATGTAGACCTATAGAACATAATGTAGACTATAGAACATAATGTAGACCTATAGAACATAATGTAGACTACAGAACATAATGTAGACCTATAGAACATAATGTAGACTATAGAACATAATGTAGACTATAGAACATAATGTAGACTATAGAACATAATGTACACTACAGAACATAATGTAGACCTATAGAACATAATGTAGACTATAGAACATCATGTAGACCTATAGAACATAATGTAGACTACAGAACATAATGTAGACCTATAGAACATGATGTAGACTATAGAACATAATGTAGACTATAGAACATAATGTAGACCTATAGAACATAATGTAGACTATAGAACATAATGTAGACCTATAGAACATAATGTAGACTGTAGAACATAATGTAGACTATAGAACATAATGTAGACTACAGAACATAATGTAGACCTATAGAACATAATGTAGACTATAGAACATAATGTAGACTATAGAACATAATGTAGACCTATAGAACATAATGTAGACTATAGAACATAATGTAGACCTATAGAACATAATGTAGACTACAGAACATAATGTAGACCTATAGAACATAATGTAGACTATAGAACATAATGTAGACTATAGAACATAATGTAGACTATAGAACATAATGTAGACCTATAGAACATAATGTAGACCTATAGAACATAATGTAGACTATAGAACATAATGTAGACTATAGAACATAATGTAGACTACAGAACATAATGTAGACCTATAGAACATAATGTAGACTATAGAACATAATGTAGACCTATAGAACATAATGTAGACCTATAGAACATAATGTAGACTATGGAACATAATGTAGACTACAGAACATAATGTAGACCTATATAACATAATGTAGACTATAGAACATAATCTAGACTATAGAACATAATGTAGACCTAGAGGAACATAATGTAGACTATAAAACATAATGTAGACTATAGAACATAATGTAGACTTATAGAACATAATGTAGACCCATAGAACATAATGTAGACTACTGAACATAATGTAGACCTATAGAGCATAATGTAGACCTATAGAACATAATGTAGACCTATAGAACATAATGTAGACTGTAGAACATAATGTAGACTACAGAATATAATGTAGACTATAGAACATAATGTAGACTATAGAACATAATGTAGACCTATAGAACATAATGTAGACTATAGAACATAATGTAGACCCATAGAACATAATGTAGACTACAGAACATAATGTAGACCTATAGAACATAATGTAGTCTATAGAACATAATGTAGACCTGTAGAACATAATGTAGACTATAGAACATAATTTAGACCAGTAGAAAATAATGTAGATCTGTAGAACATAATGTAGACCTATATATCATAATGTAGACCTGTAGATCATAATGTAGACCTATAGAACATAATGTAGACCTATATATCATAATGTAGACTATAGAACATAATGTAGTCTATAGAACATAATGTAGACCTATTGAACATAATGTAGACTATAGAATATAATGTAGACTATAGAACATAATGTAGACTATAGAACATAATGTAGACCTATAGAACATAATGTAGACTATAGAACATACGGTAGACCTATAGATCATAATGTAGACCTATAGATCATAATGTAGACCTATAGAACATAATGTAGACTATAGAACATACTGTAGACCTATAGATCATAATGTAGACCTATAGATCATAATGTAGACCTATAGAATATAATGTAGACTATAGAACATAATGTAGACCTATAGAACATAATGTAGACCTATAGAACATAATGTAGACTATAGAACATAATGTACACCTATAGAACATAATGTAGACTATAGAACATAATGTAGACTATAGAACATAATGTAGACCTATAGAACATAATGTAGACCTGTATAGACTTCTATGTTCTCCTCCTTTCTACTACCATCAACATGAGGTGAATTCTCTCCATGACTTTCAACGGGCTAAGATGACTACCAGCTAGTCGTTGTTGTTGTTGGTGGTGGTGCAGAGATGGAATTATTGTCCTTAAAAAGTTTTCCAGTTGCGCTGACTCACCGATGATAAAATGAAATGCATTGTGATGTATAGTGTTCTACGTAATGCTATACATCCAGTCGACTACGCCATATTCTCTCGTTACCCATTTTAGCTTCCTATAATTAATATGTCGTGTCATACACGGAGTATAATATAATATAATATGCATGTATGTATTACTATTAATTCACTGGGGGTGAATCTAATGGCTTATTTGCCTGCTACAGTCTTCCTGTCCTCCCTTGTATCTGGGCAGATTTCCCCCCTGTGCTTTTCTTGGTGGAGCAATTAGTGCCGGTACAATAAGGCCAAATGACACTTACTGCTTGTCATTCAATCAGTGTGTGTGTGTGTGTGTGTGTGTGTCTGTGTGTCTGTGTGTGTGTGTTTGCCATTCTCTTAATCACCACCATGCCACCATTCCAACCTCCAGAGGCTTCCAGAGCTGGAGCACAGAGAGAGAGAGAGAGAGAGAGAGAGAGAGAGAGAGAGACACACACACACACACACACACACAAACGTACACACACACACAGAGAGAGAGAGAGAGAGAGAGAGAGAGAGAGAGAGAGAGAGAGAGAGAGAGAGAGAGAGAGAGAGAGAGAGAGAGAGAGAGAGAGAGAGAGAGAGAGAGAGAGAGAGAGACACACACACACACACACAAACGTACACACACACACACAGAGAGCTCCAACGAGCCTCCCTTTACAGCAATCAAGCCTGTTGTAATCAATTAAGATCATGGTCTGAACGAGGGAACAGGTGGCCGTAAATGTTAATAGATTCCTCTGTATCCATGAGGGTTACACAAGATGAATATTGAACACGCTCAACTTGATCTGAGAGAGAATTGGGGCTGCCTCAGGGGTTGCCTCGGTGCCTGTCTGTATATTTGATAAGATGAAGAAACATGGATGGATGCAGGGATGGAAATTAAGCTAGTCCACTAGCCCTAGGCTAGTACTATTCCGACTGGGCTAGTAGAACATGTATCAGGGCTAGCCTTGCAAGCCAGTGAAATGTTGTCTTTTCAAACATCGCATGGGTCCTGAATGTTACCCGGGCTAGTAGAAATGTAAGTATACTAGCCCAGCAGGCCAGGGCCAAAAATCTGGATGGATGGGAAGTGAAGGGATGGGGTTCTACATGCTTAAAGCCTCTGATACGCTTCTTTCTTAATTGTCTTTGCTTCATTCCTTGCAACCTGTCTCCAATGTTCCTCCACTCTCCTCTGACCTTCTCCTCCAATACCTTCTGAGAAGCCACGGGGAGAGAAATGCAGGAATCGAGCCAAATAAAACATTTTTTTGAGAAAGAGCGTTAGATTTGCCCAGATCTGACTAAACTATCCCAGGAAATCGCAGCTCAGTGCTGCTCCACCCCTGCTTCAGGCAGACAGGAAGTGAATCTCAGTCGCTGATGGAGAAGGGCTATCCCAAATTGCAACCAATTACCTATTTAGTGCACTACGTTTGCCCAGGACCAATAGAGTTCCCATAGAGCTCTGGTCAAAAGTAGTGCACTTCCTTTTTCTTTTCTTTAAAAAAAAATTAATAAATTAGTAGTGCACTTCCTAGGTCATAGGGTTCCATTTGGGATGTATGATCCAAGGCAGCAGCACGTAGATCAGACTGGATCAGACTGGACTGGACGCATTGGCAGCTGTGTCGTGTGAATTCTAATTGGTTTATTTGCATGTTAACAGTCTCCCTCTCCTCTGCAGATGGCACACTTGGCCATTGTGTGTGTGTGTGTGTGTGTGTGTGTGTGTGTGTGTGTGTGTGTGTGTGTGTGGTGTGTGTGTGTGTGTGTGTGTGTGTGTGTGTGTGTGTGTGTGTGTGTGTGTGTGTGTGTGTGTGTGTGTGTGTGTGTACGAACAACTGGCAATAACACGAAACATGTTTGAGTCGATGTGACAGTCGTTAAACATACGATAGCATTCCTTCACAGTCTCACAGGCACCAGGGTCTACTAGGTAATGATAGTGTCCCAAATAGCGCCCTATTCCCTAATGGGGGGCCCCCGGTGAGAAGTAGTGCACTATGTAGGGAATAGGGTGCCATTTGGGATGCCCTCACGACTGACTGCTCCTGGGTTTCAGAAAGGTGTTTTACTAATCAGAGCGTACAGTACTGTAGGTGTCTGTGGCACGAAGTAGGACCCATGACATGATGACAGAACTGAAAGAGTTGTATTGACACGTCTGCAGATCAAGTGCATCTTTTATGTTCTATTTTCGTTTGTAACCTTTAACCTTGACGAGAGAAAGGAGATGTTGGTCCATTATTGAAATGAAAAAGACCCTGCAGGGACCCCGTATGTTGAATCAATGAACGTGCTCATCGTCTTGTCTCAACAAGTCAAATTAAATGCCATCATTCTGCATGACTAGATACAGAGACATCCATGTCAATTTGTGTATATATTTAAAATTGAACATTTAAAACAAATCTCTCTACAGTGGGGGGAAAAAAGTATTTGATCATCTGCTGATTTTGTACGTTTGCCCACTGACAAAGAAATGATCAGTCTATAATTTTTAATGGTAGGTTTATTTGAACAGTGAGAGACAGAATAACAACAAAATAATCCAGAAAAACGCATGTCAAAAATGTTATAAAATGATTTGCATTTTAATGAGGGAAATAAGTATTTGACCCTTCTGCAAAACATGACTTAGTACTTGGTGGTAAAACCCTTGTTGGCAATCACAGAGGTCAGACGTTTCTTGTAGTTGGCCACCAGGTTTGCACACATCTCAGGAGGGATTTTTGTCCCACTCCTCTTTGCAGATCTTCTCCAAGTCATTAAGGTTTCGAGGCTGACGTTTGGCAACTCGAACCTTCAGCTCCCTCCACAGATTTTATATGGGATTAAGGTCTGGAGACTGGCTAGGACACTCCAGGACCTTAATGTGCTTCTTCTTGAGCCACTCCTTTGTTGCCTTGGCCGTGTGTTTTGGGTCATTGTCATGCTGGAATACCCCAGATCTTGCATGGAGCCCAAGGCCGAGGGAGATTAACTGTTCTTTTGTGTTTCTTCCATTTGCGAATAATCGCACCAACTGTTGTCACCTTCTCACCAAGCTGCTTGGAGATGGTCTTGTTGCCCATTCCAGCCTTGTGTAGGTCTACAATCTTGTCCCTGAAATCCTTGGAGAGCTCTTTGGTCTTGGCCATGGTGGAGAGTTGGAATCTGATTGATTGATTGCTTCTGTGGACAGGTGTCTTTTTTATAGGCATCAAGCTGAGATTAGGAGCACTCCCTTTAAGAGTGTGCTCCTAATCTCAGCTCGTTACCTGTATAAAAGACACCTGGGAGCCAGGAATCTTTCTGATTGAGAGGGGGTCAAATACTTATTTCCCTCATTAAAATGCGAATCAATTTATAACATTTTTGACATGCGTTTTTCTGGAATTTTTTGTTGTTATTCTGTCTCTCACTGTTCAAATAAACCTACCATTAAAATGATAGACTGATCCTTTCTTTGTCAGTGGGCAAATGTACAAAATCAGCAGGGGATCAAATACTTTTTTCCCTCACTGTATATATATATATATATATATATATATATGATTTGTTTTAAATGTTAAATTTAATACCGGTAATTACTTATTATTTTTAACTAGGACATTCACATGCCCTTATACATTAAAACCCTTTCATAATAGGCTGATGATAGATTTACATAATGTCAAAGTGTCAGTTTACAAAACACTTATTTGAAGTGGATTTAACAAGTGACATCAATAAGGGATCATACCTTTCACCTGGATTCAACTGGTCAGTCTATGTCATGGAAATAGCACCGGGGTTCCTAATGTTTTGTACACTCAGTGTTTATTTAGTGTAGAAGAAGTCTGGGTACTAAACATAATTATACACAAGCGGGCACCTTAACGACTGTAATGGAGATAGTGTAATCCTTAATTGTATTTTTGGCAACTTCCGAGCTGTTCTAAGAGATTTTACATTTTTACATTTTAGTCATTTAGCAGACGCTCTTATCCAGAGCGACTTACAGTAGTGAATGCATACATTTCATTAAATGTTTTTTCTTTTTTTCCCCTTCTTTTTTTTGTACTGGTCCCCCGTGGGAATCAAACCCACAACCCTGGCGTTGTAAACACCATGCTCTACCAACTGAGCCACACGAGACAATCGAAATGTTTTTGTTTTTGTAATCTATTGTGCAATACTTGTAACTTGTTTGGGGTGTTTTGCATCCAGTGTAGCTCAGTTGGTAGAGCATGGTTCTTGCAACACCAGGATTGTGGGTTTGATTCCTACTGGGGACCAATACGAATAAGTATGAATGTGTCTGCACTCACGACTCTAAATCACTCTGGATGAGAGTGTCTGCTACATGACAAAAATGTAAGATGTAAAATGTTTGAAGATTGAATCCAAGCTAGCCCAGATGGAATCACTTCCTGTCAGGACTTTTATCATAAAGATTCTGTTTCTCTCTTATCTAAGCTGTTTCAGTGAAAAGACATGATTTATATTTTACACCTTTAAAGATTTGTCAAGCGTACCCATCTGCATAGTATGGTAGATGAGGTCAGTACAAGACACTTCTTTATCCCATTATGCATTTGATGTTATGGTATTGACATTGTATGTCTAGCCTGCTTTTACTTCACAGCCACTTGGGGTTCTACTGTATCAGTAGTCATATATATATATATATATATATATATTCATGACGTTGCCCTCTTTGGGTACAGCACCATCCCCCCTCTCTCTATACTCCCTACACCAGGCTCTGTTAGGCAGGTCATAAATTCCTTGAGGAGATTCTCTCCTCATAGCCAGAGTATAAGAGAGAGTGAGTTTTCATAGTTAAACTCTTAGACTATCTAACGGACAGAATACGAACAAATCTTTAACACTAATTACTAGTCTGCAGCTAGGAATTTGGTATCATTGAACGCGAAGACCGACAACCGCCGAAACATCTATTCTATAACGACATTGCTGAATGTTACTCTGAACTATCCATTCTAACCACGGGGGAGAGAGAGAGAGAGAGAGAGAGAGAGAGAGAGAGAGAGAGAGAGAGAGAGAGAGAGAAGAGAGAGAGAGAGAGAGAGAGAGAGAGAGAGAGAGAGAGAGAGAGAGAGAGAGAGAGAGAGAGAGAGAGAGAGAGAGAGAGAGGGATCGAGGACAAACTCTCCAACAGAGATCAGGATGACACACTGAGCATAAATATATTGATTGATTGCAATAATTCCCAAATGAGTGAGCGTTCTTGTGCAAAGGATTAGTATTTCAATTGTTATAATTATCAACTTTGTAGCGTCTTTTATCTCAGTCGACCCCCACTTCCTTTTTGTCCACCAAGCCGCCATGACGGTTTTGGCCCACTAGGGCACATCCGCTATCATTTCCTTGTAACCATATCTACTGTTTGTTTATGCATTTCTGTGATTTGTTTAGTTAGTAAATAAACGATTTCTGACAATTGATGTATGGATGACTCATAGTGAAGACTGGGTTCGTGCAGATAACCAACAATTTACGACGTTTGGAATGAGACTAACATGAGGTAAAGAATAATTCATTAATTAGAAGACTAAGTGATTTGATATTAAAATATATTAAAGTTATATTAGGAAAATTATACCTTTGTAATCTGAATATTTTCCTTGGTGCCCCGACTTCCTAGTTAATTACAGTTACATGATTAAGTTAGTTTAATCACGTAATAATAATTACAGAGAATGATTTGATAAACTAAAAATAAGTCTTCAGTTTAATGATGCCAAAGATGTATGGACTCATGCTGCTTACACCAAATCATGAGTCTGCCCTCAGCATGACGCAAAAGGAACTGGTATGTGTCTAACCAGGCAATGTTGTATTTGTCACATTCGCTGAATACAACTGGTATCGACTTTAGCTTGAAATGATTGCTTACAAGCCTTTCCCAACAATGCAGAGTTAAAAAAATATATATAAATAATATAATGGGAAAGGAAAGGGGGATATCTAGTTAGTTGTACAACTGAATGCATTCAACTGAAATGTGTCTTACGCATTTATCCCAAACCCCTCTGAATCAGAGAGGTGCTGGGGGGCTGCCTTAATTGACATCCACGTCATCAGCGCCCAGGAAACAGTGGGTTAACTGCCTTGCTCAGGCGCAGAACGACAAAACCAGATCAATTTGTAGCTATATACAGGGAGTACCAGTACCAGATCAATGTGGAGCTATATACAGGAAGTACCAGATCAATGTGGAGCTATATACAGGAAGTACCAGATCAATGTGGAGCTATATACAGGAAGTACCAGATCAATGTGGAGCTATATACAGGAAGTACCAGATCAATGTGGAGCTATATACAGGGAGTACCAGATCAATGTGGAGCTATATACAGGGAGTACCAGTACCAAATCAATGTGGAGCTATAAACAGGGAGTACCAGATCAATGTGGAGCTATATACAGGGAGTACCAGATCAATGTGGAGCTATATACAGGGAGAACCAGATCAATGTGGAGCTATATACAGGGAGTACCAGTACCAGATCAATGTGGAGCTATATACAGGAAGGACCAGTACCAGATCAATGTGGAGCTATGTACAGGGAGAACCAGTACCAGATCAAAGTGGAGCTATATACAGGAAGTACCAGATCAATGTGGAGCTATATACAGGGAGTACCAGTACCAGATCAATGTGGAGCTATATACAGGGAATACCACTACGAGATCAATGTGGAGCTATATACAGGAAGTACCAGATCAATGTGGAGCTATATACAGGAAGTACCAGATCAATGTGGAGCTATATACAGGAAGTACCAGTACCAGATCAATGTGGAGCTATATACAGGAAGTAACAGTACCAGATCAATGTGCAGAGGTAAGAGGTATTTGAGGTGGATATGTACATGAAGGCAGGGTAAAGTGACTAGGCATCAGGATAGATAATAATAAGGTATTTGAGGTAGATATGTACATGAAGGCAGGGTAAAGTGATTAGACATCAGGATAGATAATAATAAGGTATTTCAGGTAGATATGTACATGAAGGCAGGGTAAAGTGATTAGGTATCAGGATAGATAATAATAAGGTATTAGAGGTAGATACAGTGGGGGAAAAAAGTATTTAGTCAGCCACCAATTGTGCAAGTTCTCCCACTTAAAAAGATGAGAGGCTTGTAATTCATCATAGGTACACGTCAGCTATGACAGACAAAATGAGAAGAAAAAAAATCCAGAAAATCACATTGTAGGATTTTTAATTAATTTATTTGCAAATTATGGTGAAAAATAAGTATTTGGTCACCTACAAAAAAGCAAGATTTCTGGCTCTCACAGACCTCTAACTTCTTCTTTAAGAGGCTCCTCTGTCCTCCACTCGTTACCTGTATTAATGGCACCTGTTTGAACTTGTCATCAGTATAAAAGACACCTGTCCACAACCTCAAACAGTCACACTCCAAACTCCACTATGGCCAAGACCAAAGAGCTGTCAAAGGACACCAGAAACAAAATTGTAGACCTGCACCAGGCTGGGAAGACTGAATCTGCAATAGGTAAGCAGCTTGGTTTGAAGAAATCAACTGTGGGAGCAATTATTAGGAAATGGAAGATATACAAGACCACTGATAATCTCCCTCGATCTGGGGCTCCACGCAAGATCTCACCCCGTGGGGTCAAAATGATCACAAGAACGGTGAGCAAAAATCCCAGAACCACACGGGGGGACCTAGTGAATGACCTGCAGAGAGCTGGGACCAAAGTAACAAAGCCTTCCATCAGTAACACACTACGCCGCCAGGGACTCAAATCCTGCAGTGCCAGACGTGTCCCCCTGCTTAAGCCAGTACATGTCCAGGCCCGTCTGAAGTTTGCTAGAGAGCATTTGGATGATCCAGAAGAGGATTGGGAGAATGTCATATGGTCAGATGAAACCAAAATAGAACTTTTTGGTAAAAACTCAACTCGTCGTGTTTGGAGGACAAAGAATGCTGAGTTGCATCCAAAGAACACCATACCTAATCTGAAGCATGGGGGTAGAAACATCATGCTTTGTGGCTGTTTTTCTGCAAAGGGACCAGGACGACTGATCCGTGTAAAGGAAAGAATGAATGGGGCCATGTATCGTGAGATTTTGAGTGAAAACCTCCTTCCACCAGCAAGGGCATTGAAGATGAAACGTGGCTGGGTCTTTCAGCATGACAATGATCCCAAACACACCGCCCGGGCAACAAAGGAGTGGCTTCGTAAGAAGCATTTCAAGGTCCTGGAGTGGCCTAGCCAGTCTCCAGATCTCAACCCCATAGAAAATCTTTGGAGGGAGTTGAAAGTCCGTGTTGCCCAGCGACAGCCCCAAAACATCACTGCTCTAGAGGAGATCTGCATGGCGGAATGGGCCAAAATACCAGCAACAGTGTGTGAAAACCTTGTGAAGACTTACAGAAAACGTTTGACCTGTGTCATTGCCAACAAAGGGTATATAACAAAGTATTGAGATAAACTTTTGTTATTGACCAAATACTTATTTTCCACCATAATTTGCAAATAAATGCATAAAAAATCCTACAATGTGATTTTCTGGATATTTTTTCTCATTTTGTCTGTCATCGTTGAAGTGTACCTATGATGAAAAGTACAGGCCTCTCTCATCTTTTTAAGTGGGAGAACTTGCACAATTGGTGGCTGACTAAGTACTTTTTTCCCCCACTGTATGTAAATGAAGGCAGGTTAAAGTGACTAGGTATCAGGATAGATAATAATAAGGTATTTGAGGTAGATATGTACATGAAGGCAGGGTAAAGTGACTAGACATCAGGATAGATAATAATAAGGTATTTGAGGTAGATATGTACATGAAGGCAGGGTAAAGTGACTAGGCATCAGGATAGATAATAATAAGGTATTTGAGGTAGATATGTACATGAAGGCAGGGTAAAGTGACTAGACATCAGGATAGATAATAATAAGGTATTTGAGGTAGATATGTACATGAAGGCAGGGTAAAGTGATTAGGTATCAGGATAGATAATAATAAGGTATTTGAGGTAGATACAGTGCATTCAGACCCCTTGACTTTTTCCACATTTTGTTACTTTACAGCCTTATTCTAAAATTGATCAAATAAAACATTTTCCTCATCAACCTACACACAATACCCCATAATGACAAAGCAAAAACAGGTTTTTAGATTTTTTTTTGCAAATGTATGAAATATTTATTTACATAAGTATTCAGCCCCTTTGCTATGAGACTTGAAATTGAGTTCAGGTGCTGTAACGAGGGTCGTATGAAGGGGACCAAGGTGCAGCGTGTAGAGTGCTCATAATTACTTTAATGATGACACTTTAAAAAGAAAACAACAAAACGACAGCCAACAGTTCCGTCAGGTACTACTTACAAAACGGAAAACAACTACCCGCACCAACACAGGAAAAAACAGGCTGCCTAAGTATGGCTTCCAATCAGAGACACCGATAGACAGATGCCTCTGATTGGAAACCATACCTGGCCGAAACATAGAAAACAAAAACATAGAATGCCCACCCATCTATCACACTCTGACCTAATTAAAGGGAAAACACAGCTCTCCTAGGTCAGAGCGTGACAGGTGCATCCTGTTTCCATTGATCATCTTTGAGATGTTTATACAACTTCATTTGCTAGAGCCACCAACAAAGCCATGCATGACCACCAGATTTAACACATACACACAGTGTACACAAAACATTAGGAACACCTTCCTAATATTGATTTGCACCCCCTTTTTCCCTCAAAAGAGCTTCAATTCATCTGGGCATGGACTCTACAAGGTGTCGAAAGCGTTCCACAGGGATGTGGTCAATTCAATTGATTGGACGTGATTTGGAAAAGCGCACACATGTCTAGATAAGGTCCCACGGTTGACAGTGCATGTCAGAGCAAAAACCAAGTTATGAGGTTGAAGGAATTGTCCGTAGAGCTCCGAGACAGGATTGTGTCGAGGCACAGATCTGGGAAAGGGTACCAAAAAATGTCTGCAGCATTGAAGGTCCCCAAGGAACCTGATCGAGCAACTCTGGAGGGACCTGAAAATAGCTGTTCAGCAACGCTCCCCATCCAACCTGACAGAGCTTGAGAGGATCTGCAGAGAAGAATGGGAGAAACTCCCCAAATACAGGTGTGCCAAGCTTGTAGCATCATACCCAAGAAGACTCGAAGCTGTAATCACTACCAAAGGTGCTTCAACAAAGTACTGAGTAAAGGGTCTGAATACTTATGTAAATGTAATATTTACATTTTTTATATTTAATGCATTTGCAGAAATGTCTAAAAACCTGTTTTTGCTTTGTCATTATGGGCTATTGTGTATAGATTGATGGGGAGGGGAACAATAGAATCCATTTTAGAATAAGGATGTAACGTAACACAATGTGGAAAAGGCATGGGGTTTGAGTACTTTCCGAATGCACTGTATATGTTAAATCAGGGGGAATATGTATGTTAAATCAGGTGGTATATACATTGAGTGTACAAAACATTAAGGACACCTGCTCTTTCCGTGACATAGACTGACCAGGTGAAAGGTACAATCCCTTATTGATGGCACTTGTTAAATCTACTTAAATCATTGTACATGAAGGGGAGGAGACATGTTGAATAATTGTTTTAAGATTTTTTTTAAAAGTAAAAGATTTAAGTGTCTTTGAACGGGACATGGAAGTACAGTAGGTGCAAGACACCCCCGTGTTGTGTTAAGAACTGCAACGCTGCTGGGTTTTTCCACTCTCAACAGTTTCCCGTGTGCATCAAGAATGGTCCATCACCCAAAGCAAATCCAGCCAAATTGACCCAAAAGTGGGATGCATTGGAGTCAACATGGGCCAGCATCCCTGTGGAACGCTTTCGACACCTTGTTGAGTCCATAACCCCGACGAATTTAAGTTCTTTTGAGGGCAAAAGGGGAGGTGCACCTCAATATTAGGAAGGTGTTCCTAATGTTTTGTACACTCTGTGTGTATGTGTTAAATCTGGTGGTCATACATGGCTTTGTTGGTGGCTCTAGCAAAACAAGGTTGTGGGTTCAATTCCCACAGGAACCACATGTATAATGTAAACATGTGTCCTCTCCCCTTGACTGTGTTTCAGAGCATTAAGGTGAGCTGGCAGCCCCCTCCTCCCAACAGCCAGAACGGGTTCATCACCGGCTACAAGCTCCGATACCGGAAGACCGGCCGACGAGGAGACCAGGAGGCCATCGAACCTAACAACTTCTGGTACCTGTTTACAGGTGAGACTTATGGTACAGTGCCTGGGGAAAGTATTCATAGCCCTTTCCCTTGACTTATTGCACATTTTGTTGTGTTGGACTGAATTCAAAATGGATTCATAATAACCATAATGACAAAGTGAAAACATGTTTTTTTATTTTTTTTACATTTGACATTTTTGCAAATGTATTGATAATGAAATATCTCATTTACATAAGTAGTCAATACATGTTAGAAACACCTTTGGCAGTGATTACAGCTGTGAGTCTTTCTGCGTAAATCTCTAAGAGCTTTCCACACCTGTGGCCTCATTTATCAAAATTGCATAAATACTATTCTAAAACACTACTTACAAATGGAATTTAGAATGTTTGTACTCGTAAAAAAAAAGTGATTTATCAAACAATCCTACTATGCCTGTACAGGTAGGAGATAAATAAAGAATAATAATAAATACCAATTGTTCTCATTCACAGTTCTCATGCACGACCTTGGCTGTTTGCATTTTGAAACATCCCTAAATAAAACCACATATGGTCAAAATCATCCATTTTAAAGACTGTGTTGGAATATACAACGCTGTACCATGAAATAGCCGACAACGACGCAAAAAAAAAAAAATATATATATATATACTGCTCAAAAAAATAAAGGGAACACTTAAACAACACATCCTAGATCTGAATGAAAGAAATAATCGTATTAAATACTTTTTTCTTTACATAGTTGAATGTGCTGACAACAAAATCACACAAAAATAATCAATGGAAATCCAATTGATCAACCCATGGAGGTCTGGATTTGGAGTCACACTCAAAATTAAAGTGGAAAACCACACTACAGGCTGATCCAACTTTGATGTAATGTCCTTAAAACAAGTCAAAATGAGGCTCAGTACAACGCCTGGGCATGCTCCTGATGAGGTGGCGGATGGTCTCCTGAGGGATCTCCTCCCAGACCTGGACTAAAGCATCCGCCAACTCCTGGACAGTCTGTGGTACAACGTGGCGTTGGTGGATGGAGCGAGACATGATGTCCCAGATGTGCTCAATTGGATTCAGGTCTGGGGAACGGGCGGGCCAGTCCATAGCATCAATGCCTTCCTCTTGCAGGAACTGCTGACACACTCCAGCCACATGAGGTCTAGCATTGTCTTGCATTAGGAGGAACCCAGGGCCAACCGCACCAGCATATGGTCTCACAAGGGGTCTGAGGATCTCATCTCGGTACCTAATGGCAGTCAGGCTACCTCTGGCGAGCACATGGAGGGCTGTGCGGCCCCCCAAAGAACTGCCACCCCACACCATGACTGACCCACTGCCAAACCGGTCATGCTGGAGAATGTTGCAGGCAGCAGAACGTTCTCCACGGCGTCTCCAGACTCTGTCACGTCTGTCACGTGCTCAGTGTGAACCTGCTTTCATCTGTGAAGAGCACAGGGCGCCAGTGGCGAATTTGCCAATCCTGGTGTTCTCTGGCAAATGCCAAACGTCCTGCACGGTGTTGGGCTGTAAGCACAACCCCCACCTATGGACCTCGGGCCCTCATACCACCCTCATGGAGTCTGTTTCTGACCGTTTGAGCAGACACATGCACATTTGTGGTCTGCTGGAGGTCATTTTGCAGGGCTCTGGCAGTGCTTCTCCTGCTCCTCCTTGCACAAAGGCGGAGGTAGCGGTCCTGCTGCTGGGTTGTTGCCCTCCTACGGCCTCCTCCATGTCTCCTGATGTACTGGCCTGTCTCCTGGTAGCGCCTCCATGCTCTGGACACTACGCTGACAAACACAGCAAACCTTCTTGCCACAGCTCGCATTGATGTGCCATCCTGGATGAGGTGCACTACCTGAGCCACTTGTGTGGGTTGTAGACTCCGTCTCATGCTACCACTAGAGTGAAAGCACCGCCAGCATTCAAAAGTGACCAAAACATCAGCCAGGAAGCATAGGAACTGAGAAGTGGTCTGTGGTCCCCACCTGCAGAACCACTCCTTTATTGGGGGTGTCTTGCTAATTGCCTATAATATCCACCTGTTGTCTATTCCATTTGCACAACAGCATGTGAAATTTATTGTCAATCAGTGTTGCTTCTTAAGTGTACAGTTTGATTTCACAGAAGTGTGATTGACTTGGAGTTACATTGTGTTGTTTAAGTGTTCCCTTTATTTTTTTGAGCAGTGTATATAAAAAAAACTTGTCTGAGACTGAAATAGAGGTTGAGTGCAATCAAAATGTTTTATTTGACTCAGTTGTGGTTTGACCGGTAAAAGTAAAAACATAGCTACGAAGAGAGAACCATTGGGACAATTCAAGTTGCTTTATTAAACAGTGGAACAATTACTTCAAATGAGTAGGCAACACTCACCAATAAGCCATCCATTCTCAACAGCTCCCTCCTTGGAGGCCAACATTGCTGTTCTGCAGAATGAACGAGTGGTGCTTTCCACCTGGTCACCACATTCAGTAGCACCTTTTGCGCATCACAACATCACCTGCACGTTAAGAGCTTTTTCTGTTCACATAGTTGAACTCGTTTAGGGATGGTGTTTCTATGGCGATGTGGGGGGGGGGGGGGGGCATCTATTGCTCTGTTCGTAGGTTGCTTGGGAACTCATTGATGGCAAAGAAACCCCTCTTGACTTCAACCTTGTTGTGTGATGGTGTATGGAAATTGTATTTTACAGTTTGTTTTGCTGATGATTGCATCCAAAACATTGGCTCATCGAGGAATGTGAGATGCCGATCGACAAGCTAAAGTAGTACACTATATAGGGAATAGGGTTCCATAGGGCTCTGGTCTAAAGTAGTGCACTATATATAGGGAATAGGGTTCCATAGGGCTCTGGTCTAAAGTAGTGCACTATATATAGGGAATAGGGTTCTATAGGGCTCTGGTCTAAAGTAGTGCACTATATAGGGAATAGGGTTCTATTGGGCTCTGGTCTAAAGTAGTGCACTATATAGGGAATAGGGTTCCATAGGGCTCTGGTCTAAAGTAGTGCACTATATAGGGAATAGGGTTCTATAGGGCTCTGGTCTAAAGTAGTGCACTATATAGGGAATAGGGTTCTATAGGGCTCTGGTCTAAAGTAGTGTAGTATATAGGGAATAGTTTATCATTTGGGACGTAGACGTGTTCTCTTAATTGGAGACTCTTATGAAAGGAAGAAACAACAAATGGTTCAATTTCCAAGCGTGTGACAGACAGGGAATATTTGGCCTCAGCGGTGTTAAAGTGGGTGGGGCTGTTAGAGATAGCTAGCTGTTTATTTTACTGCCATAATGTATTATTTCAATTTGAATGCTGAGTTTGAATGAAAATGATATTCCTTTTCATTAGTTTGCTGAATATCTCAGATGGGTCTCCAGTCCTAGAGGAAAGTAATTTCACACAGGCGAGCTTGTGTGCTGTTCTAATCCTTGGCTGTGTCCCCAAAATGCCAGCTGATTCCTGATATAGTTCACTACTTTAGACCAGGGCTCAGGTCACAATTAGTGCACTATATAGAAGGAATAGGTTGCCATTTGGGATGCAACCATAACACTCTCCTCCTGGGCTTGTCAGGTCTGTCTGTCTGTCTGTCTGTCTGTCTGTCTGTCTGTCTGTCTGTCTGTCTGTCTGTCTGTCTGTCTGTCTGTCTGTCTGTCTGTCTGTCTGTCTGTCTGTCTGTCTGTCTGTCTGTCTGTCTGTCTGTCTGTCTGTCTGTCTTTCTGTCTGTCTGTCTGTAATAATAAGACCTGTTTTGTCTCCAAGTAGAAGATAGAGGGGATTTCATAATCACCTGAAGAGAATAGGGATGACGTCCCAAACTCACCTCTGAATCCGTCTGTAATTCAGTGAAGAATATTCAGCTTTTGAAAGACATGCTGCCACTAACAATGAACACAGAGATGTTTTGGTGGCTTATGGGATATTGAATGCTATTACTACTGCCCGGATAGCTCAATTAAAAATTAAAACCTCAATTTAACTAGGCACGTCAGTTAAGAATAAATTCTTATGATAGCCTACCCCCCCCCAACCCGGACAACGCTGGGCCAATTGTGCGCCTCACTATAAGACTCCCCGATCACGGGCGGTTGTGACACAGCCTGGGAATGAACCAGGGTCTGTAGTGACGCAATGCAGTGCCTTAGACAGCTGTGCCACACAGGAGGCCTAGAGATGTTTCGATAGGTTCAAATGAAAGGACATAAAGGGACATCACCAACCAATAGATCTGACGACGTACCTGTGGTGGTGAGACTGAAAAAGAAAAGGTTGTTATGGGGGGGGTTGAACCCACAACTATTCAGGCTCTTGTGTGTGTGTGTGTGTGTGTGTGTGTGTGTGTGTGTGTGTGTGTGTGTGTGTGTGTGTGTGTGTGTGTGTGTGTGTGTGTGTGTGTGTGTGTGTGTGTGTGTGTGTGTGTGTGTTTTTAACATCTCTTGGTGTCGTTGTCATGTTTCCCCTCTCTCTTCTCAGGCCTGGAGAAAGGTAGTCAGTACAGTTTCCAGATAGCTGCCATGACAGCTAACGGCACGGGCCCAGCCAGCGAGTGGTTCACCGCCGAGACGCCAGAGAATGACCTTGATGGTAAGACAAAAAAACAACAACTTTATTTTCACTTCAGTCTGTCTCTTCTCGTCTGCGTTCCAAACAACAACCTATGGGCCCTGGTGAAAAGTAGTGCACTATATAGGGAATAGGGTTCCATAGGGCTCTGGTCTAAAGTAGTGTACTATATAGGGAATAGGGTTCCATAGGGCTCTGGTCTAAAGTAGTGCACTATATAGGGAATAGGGTTCCATAGGGCTCTGGTCTAAAGTAGAGCACTATATATGGAATAGGGTTCCATAGGGCTCTGGTCTAAAGTAGTGCACTATATAGGGAATAGGGTTCCATAGGGCTCTGGTCTAAAGTAGTGCACTATATATAGGGAATAGGGTTCCATAGGCCTCTGGTCTAAAGTAGTGCACTATATAGGGAATAGGGTTCCCTAGGGTTCTGGTCTAAAGTAGTGCACTATATATAGGGAATAGGGTTCCATAGGGCTCTGGTCTAAAGTAGTGCACTATATAGGGAATAGGGTTCCCTAGGGTTCTGGTCTAAAGTAGTGCACTATATATAGGGAATAGGGTTCCCTAGGGTTCTGGTCTAAAGTAGTGCACTATATAGGGAATAGGGTTCTATTTGGGATGGAGACCTCCCCTCTTCCTCCTCCTCCTCTTCCTCTCTATTCCCTGAGGGGGGGCGAGAGAGAGAGAAACAAAGAGAGAGGGGTGGGGAGAGAGAGAGAGAAATGCAAACAAAGAGAGAGGGGTGGGGAGACAGAGAGCGAAAGAGAGAGAGAAACAAAGAGAGAGGGGTGGGGAGACACAGAGAGAGAGAGAGAGAGAGAAGGGTGAAGAGAGAGAGAGAGAGAGAAGGGTGGAGAGAGAGAGAGAGAGAGAGAGAGAGAGAGAGAGAGAGAGAGAGAGAGAGAGAGAAGGGCGGAGAGAGAGAGAGAGAGAAGGGTGGAGAGAGAGGGGGGTGGGGTGAGAGAGAGAGAACAAGATTGAGAGAGAGATGGAGAGAGAATATGCATGAGAGACAACGTTCACTGTAAGAATGACATCCAGTTCTGTAGTTCCTGAGGATATAGTGGATAGACTTCCAGTTCTGTAGTTCTTGAGGATTTAGTGGATTGACTTCCAGTTCTGTAGTTCCTGAGGATATAGTGGATATACTTCCAGTTCTGTAGTTCCTGTGGCCATGCTGGACTGACTTCCAGTTCTGTAGTTCCTGTGGCCATGCTGGATTGACTTCCAGTTCTGTAGTTCCTGAGGATATAGTGGATTGACTTCCAGTTCTGTAGGTCCTGTGGCCATGCTGGATAGACTTCCAGTTCTGTAGTTCCTGAGGCCATGCTGGATTGACTTCCAGTTCTGTAGTTCCTGAGGATATAGTGGATTGACTTCCAGTTCTGTAGTTCCTGAGGCCATGCTGGATTGACTTCCAGTCTGCCAGTCATTATGTTCAGAGTTAGCAGGATGCCAGTCATTATGTTCAGAGTTAGCAGGCTGCCAGGATGCCAGTCATTATGTTCTGTGTTGCCAGGCTGCCAGGCTGCCAGTCATTATGTTCTGTGTTAGCAGGTTGCCAGTCATTTTGTTCTGTGTTAGCAGGCTGCCAGGCTGCCAGTCATTATGTTCAGAGTTAGCAGGATGCCAGTCATTATGTTCAGAGTTAGCAGGATGCCAGTCATTATGTTCAGAGTTAGCAGGCTGCCAGTCATTATGTTCTGTGTTAGCAGGTTGCCAGGATGCCAGTCATTATGTTCAGAGTTAGCAGGTTGCCAGGATGCCAGTCATTATGTTCAGAGTTAGCAGGCTGCCAGGATGCCAGTCATTATGTTCTGTGTTAGCAGGTTGCCAGGATGCCAGTCATTATGTTCAGAGTTGTTAGATGGTTATGTAAGCAGATTTTTTGCACTATTGGTTAGAGCCTGTAAGTAAGCATTTCACTGTAAGGTCTACTATGCCTGTTGTATTCAACGCACGTGATAAATTAACTTTGATTTGATTTGATCAAAGGCCAAATCTTGAGACTAACCAAGACAGCAGGGAAGATTATAGGCATCGCACTTGAATACAGAGTTCCAGCTGATGCCATCGGGGATGCGTTATAGGCTGCCTAGATGCAGGCTGAACAGATAAACATTATTTTGTCCCCCGTCAATAAAACTGCTAAACAGCAGGGAAGAGAGGCCTGGAACCAAAAGGGTTCTACCTGGGATCAAAAGGGTTCTACCTGGGATCAAAAGGGTTCTACCTGGAACCAAAAGGGTTCTACCTGGGATCAAAATGGTTCTACCTGGAACCAAAAGGGTTCTACATGTGATCAAAAGGGTTCTACCTGAGATCAAAATGGTTCTACTTGGAACCAAAAGGGTTCTACCTGGAACCAAAAGGGTTCTACCTGGAACCAAAAGGGTTCTTCAAAGGGTTCAAAGAACCCTTTTAGGTTCTAGATAGTGCCTTTTTTTTCTAAGTGTGTGTGTGTGTGTGTGTGTGTGTGTGTGTGTGTGTGTGTGTGTGTGTGTGTGTGTGTGTGTGTGTGTGTGTGTGTGTGTGTCTGTCTCTTGGAGGTGTTGAGATAAAGCAGATCATTGGACGATAAAGTCATGTTGTCATTTTCTTTCTTTTCTTATTGTCTTTCCAGAGAGCCAAGTCCCGAACCAGCCGAGTTCCCTCCATGTCCGACCACTGCCCAACAGCATCATCATGAGCTGGACTCCTCCCCTAAACCCCAACATCCTAGTACGGGGTTACATCATTGGCTACGGAGTAGGAAGTCCCTACGCTGAGACGGTCAGGGTGGATAGCAAGCAACGATACTACGCCATAGAAAACTTGGGTGAGTTCTCTTCTACACTTTTGTTGAACCAGACTGAACAATGTACCAGACTGGTTAGTGGTAGCACTGTAGACTGAACATTGTACCAGTCTGGTGAGTACCACTGGATGCTGGCCCCAGGTGGTGAGGGTAGGCAACAACACATCCGCCACACTGACCCTCAACAGGGGGGCCCCTCAGGGGTGCGTGCTTAGTCCCCTGCTGTACTGGACGCACCATCATTATGTTTGCCGATGACACAACTGTGGTAGGCCTAATAACCGACGACGACGAGACAGCCTGTAGGGGGGAAGACAGAGACCTGGCAGTGTGTTGCCAGGACAACAACCTCTCCCTCAGGGTCAGCAAGACAAAGGAGCTGATCGTGGACTACAGGAAACGGGGGGGCTGAGCACGGCCCCATTTACGGTGCATTCGGAAAGTATTCAGACCCTTTGACTTTTTCCACATTTTGATACTTTACAGCCTTATTCTAAAGTGGATTTAAAAAAATCCTAATCAATTTACACACAATACCCCATAATGACAAAGCAAAAACTGTTTTTTAGAAATGTTGGCTAATTTGTAAATAATTAAAAACTGTAATGTCACATTTACGACCCTTTACTCAGTACTTTGTTGAAGCACCTTTGGCAGCGATTACAGCCTCAAGTCTTCTTGGGTATGATGCTACAAGCTTGGCACACTTGTATTTACGGAGTTTCTCCCATTCTTCTCTGTAGATCCTCTCAAGCTCTGTCAGATTGGATGTGGAGTGTTGCTGCACAGCTATTTTCAGGTCTCTCCAGAGATGTTAGATCGGGTTCAAGTCTGGGCTCTGGCTGGACCACTCAAGGACAATCAGAGACTTGTCCCGAGGGCCACTCCTGTGTTGTCTTGGCTGTGTGCTTAGGGTCGTTGTCCTGTTGGAAGGTGAACCTTCACCCCAGTCTGAGGTCCTTAGCGCTCTGGAGCAGGTTTTCATCAAGGATCTCTCTGTACTTTGCTCCTTTCACCTTTCCCTCGATCCTGATTAGTCTCGCAGTCCCTGCCGCTGAACAACATCCCCACAGCATGATGCTGCCACCACAGTGCTTCACCGTAGGGATGGTGCCAGGTTTCCTCCAGACGTGACGCTTGGCATTCAGGCCAAAGAGTTCAATCTTGGTTTCATCAGACCACAGAATCTTGTTTCTCATGGTCTTAGATTCCTTTAGGTGCCTTTGTAAAACTCCAAGTGGGCTGTCATGTGCCTTTCACAGAGGATTGGTTTTTCCATCTGGCCACTCTACCATAAAGGCCTGATTGGTGGAGTGCTGCAGAGATGGTTGTCCTTCTGGAAGGTTCTCCCATCTCCACAGAGGAACTCTGGAGCTCTGTCAGAGTGACCATCGGGTTCTTGGTCACCTCCCTGACCAAGGCTGTTCTCCCCCGATTGGTCAGTTTGGCCGGGCGGCCAGCTCTAGGAAGAGTCTTGGTGATTCCAAACTTCTTCCATTTAAGAATGATGGAGGCCACTGTGTTTTTGGGGACCTTCAATGCTGCAGAAATGTAACAAACATAAAATGCAACAAAGACATATTGACATAGTAAAATAACTGTTTAAAAATGTTTAAAAAATAAAGGATGTTTCATCCTGAAACCCTCATAATAAACACCAATGGTATTCAGTGAGTTAATGTTTTATATTTAGAATAATGTTTTACGGCTTTGTCCTTGTATTTTTTATTTTAATACCATCTTTGATGGTAGATAATTATAGACACCTGAAGTACCCAAAAGTGCCACTAGATGTCTTGTGATAAATTACACAAAATCCTTGAAAGTAAAAAATAAAATAAAAAATGCTGGTAGTTTACTGCTAAACTTGTATGGCTTACAGTCGGAGAAGTTGTCTCCCCATCGAGATTGGGGTCACGTCCAGGGTCAGACATTATCTACGACAACACTGTTGCAACTATGGTGAAATTCCGAGGGTTAAGTTCCTCAACAGGATTTTTTCCCACCTTGTCTGCTCGAGGATTTGAACTAGGCGACCTCTCGGTTGACTCTAACCGCTGGGCTACCTGAGCATCACAATAGAGCACAGCACACAACGGCTCTGGGTAAATGTGTCAACAACCCAGGGTCTGTCTGAAAAGTAGTGGATGTCTGAGAAGTCTGAATAGATTTGACTACTGCACGTGCTCTGGAAGGGTAATCCATATGCGTTATTTTGTATGTACAATGGAGTACACGGACGTGCGTACATCTTCTGGGAGACGAGAATGTCATCATGGATCAGTCACGATTTATTCACCACTCCTTCGAGAGAGAGTTATCTAACCTCTGTATGGTCCTATGACAGGACACGTATGGAGGATTCTTTATGACCAAGCCATATCCAGAGTTTAAGATTAGACGAACAGCTGTTGAAGACAGGTTGTCTTGACATACGACATTTATACTGTAGCTGTAATGTCTGGCATGAAAAAAAAGATTACACAAATCTGAACTCCGTGGTTATACCGTTACAAGTGTAAGTCTTCAGTCAGTGTTGACATTCTCAGAGTGGTAGTGGACCAGAGGAGGATTCTGATTGGAACAGCAGGACACAAATACAATAATCATAATTTAACTAGTCTGGGAGTAAACGGATTTTGTAATACTGGTGGTCATAGAGTCAAAGGAATTCTCGTTTTGACATTCGTTATATAGCAAGATACTGTATGTTAAGAACACTGTTTGATTATTTTTAATACTGATCATCAATGTGAAATAATTTTATTGATTCCAAAGACAAGTTTTTTTTAGTTCTGTTAAACCAAATTCCTTTCATATTCTGATAACTAATTAATTCAGTTTTGAAAAAAAAAAAACCCAGCATTTCATTATAATTAATTATTTAACAGGAGCGTAATAATTAAACGCTTTGTGTAAATTTGATTAACAAAAAAAGCACAACCAATTTGCATAAGGAAGGAGACAATAATAAATGATTTGAATATGCAGCTGAAGCACCCTTCTACAATTCGATTCTCCATAATGAATAGACATGAACATCAACACCCTGACGGAGCACACGACACCGAGAGCCCACTGTACGTAAAATATATTATTTATCAAGTTATCATTTATACATGTGTTTGTCATTTCTGGGAGGAAACATCAGAGCATGTGTGTTAATTGATGTGTTGGTTTCCTGTCTAGCTAACACACACACACACACAGTACACAGATATACACGGCACCAGCTAGAACAATCTTCAGAGAAGAAGATGCGTTTGTACAAACGAAACTGACAAGAAACAACACAGTTCTGTTTTTCTAACTCAGTAGAAATTTTGTTATTAATTATCTCTCTCAAACGTACTGCTGCTCTCATTTTAATGATCTATCTTTACAACTAAACAGCTCTGACGAATGGGCCGCTGCACCATCAATATTTAAAATGGTGTCCACCAACCAACCGCCAGCCGGTTGCCATGGTTTCAATATTGAACGTCATGTGGTTTAAAAAATAACCTTAAATCAAGAAGTAGGTACTTCCTGTCTGATGTTCCCATGGAGATTCAATTTAGACCGTGAAAGACAGGAGAACCTCTGGATGGAAGATGGACCGATGGGTCTGTCTGTTGGTCTGTCGATATACCAATCAATTACTCTCCGGTGCTTTTACAGGTTCCTTTCCCTGTATCTATACACTCTCTCTCTCTGTCTCTCTCTGTCTCTCTCTTTCTCTCTGTATCTCTGTCTCTTTCTCTCTACCTCTCTCTTCCGTCTCTCTCTCTCTCTCTGTCTCTCTCGCTCTCTCCCTCTCTCTCTCTCTCTCTCTCTCTCTCTCTCTCCCTCTCTCTTCCGTCTCTCTCTCTCTCTCTCTCTCTGTCTCTCTCTCTCTCTCGCTCTCTCTCTCTCTCTCTCTCTCTCTCTCTCTCTCTCTCTGTCTGTCTCTCTGTCTCTCTCTCACACTCTCTCTCTCTGTCTCTGTCTTCCTAGCTGTAGATACATGCTCTCTGGTGCAACAATCCTTATTGACAGGGCTCAGAGTTAACGGGGTTGTGTTGGAGGATGGGAACTACCATAACACACCAGAGAACCCCCACAAGAGGACAGGAGTATGACCATAAACACCTCTACTGTAGAATAGAAACAATAATGACTAGAAAGCAGCAGTGTTCTATGTTACATGGATAACTCTGTGTATTGGAAATGTTTTGGTTTTGTAAAGGACCTGTTTTTACAAAGGGTTTGAGCTAAGATCATCCAAAATATTATATAGTGAAATGCCCTTTACTTTATGTCATAAAACGAATGCAGGATGGTTGAGTCTTTGCATTGGCTAGTGCAATCTCAGTTTTTGATGTGAGTCGTTCAGAAACTAGAGCAACTTGAGTTAGTTGTTGTCTAGCTTCTCTTTGAGAGAGACTACCCACTGCATGCTGTTTTTTTTGTTCTGTCTTACGGTGTGGACTTATTCCAGGAGAAGCATGGCTCTGTTGGGGGACAGGAAGTAAAGACAGTGTCAGTGAGGAACATAATGCTGTGTTCTCTCCAGGCCTTTGTGACTGCCACGGTTCTATTTTCAGAACTGTACTATTCACTGAAATCTCCCATGTATTTAAAAGCTGTAGTCACAGTGTGATAATCTCTGGACTCTACTTCTCATCACATCTAAGTTATTATTCTGGTCTGTTTAGAGTGCTGTATCAATGTAAATAAAGAATAAATCCATGGATTATATTATTGTATTCTCTAGGCTATGTTCTCTACTGTATGTCCCCATTTGACCTGCTAATTCGGGGTCACACAGTGGTTCTTGGTTAAACAAGTCTACTTTGAAACAAAAGTATACAGAGCATTCGGAAAGTATTCAAACCCCTTGACTTTTTTTTTTAAATCCTCATCAATCTACACAAAATACCCCACAATGACAAAGCTAACAGTTTATATATATATATATTTTTTTTTACATTTATGCAAATGTATTTAAAAATAATACAGAAATGCCTTATTTACATAAAGATTCAGACCCTTTGCTATGAGACCGGAATTGATCATCCTTGAAATGTTTCTACAAACTTGATTGGAGTTCAATTAATTGGACATGATTTGGAAAGGCACACACCTTTCCAAGTGTGAGTTCCACGTTTCCAAGTTCCACAGTCCCACAGTTGACAGTGTATGCCAGAGCAAAGACCAAGCCATTAGGTCGAAGGAATTGTCCGTAGAGCTCCGAGACAGGATTGTGTTGAGGCACAGATCTGGGGAAGGGTACCCCCAACAACACAGTGGCCTCCATCATTCTTAGGGATAGCCGGTGGCGGGACACCAGCCGACAGCGTCCGGTGAAATTGGAGGGCGCGCAATTCAAATAAATAATCATAATATTAAACATTCATGAACATACAAGTATCTTATATCATTTAAAATCTTAAATTCTTGTTAATCTAACTGCGTTGTCCGATTTACAATAGGCTTTACGGCGAAAGCATACATTCAATTCAAATCCTTCTTTGTGTCCCAAAAAGTCTGTTTAGTTTGCGCCATTGATTTCAGTAATCCACTCGTTCAACATGCAGACAAAGGAGTCCAAAAAGCTACCGCTACACTTCGTCCAAACAAGTCAAACGATGTTTCTATTTAATCCTCAGGTACTATAAAATGTAAATAAACTATAATATTTCATACAGAAAGTAGTATGTTCAATAGGAAAGCAAAATTAGTAAGCGCACACCCTCTCCTTCGCGCGCCGAAAGACTGATATTGTTCCAGTGGTCTCCTAACCAAAACTCCAAATTCTTGCTTGTTTTAAAAAATAAAAAGGCTGAAACCTTGAATAAAGACTGTTGACATCTAGTGGAAGCAATAGGAATTGCAATCTGGGAGACGGAATTACCTTACAACAATAGGTTTCCATTATAAGAGCCTGGGACCTCAAAAAATATATATTTCTGGTTGGTTTTTCCTCAGATGTTTGCCTGCCATATCAATTCTGTTATAGTCTCAGACATTATTTTAACAGTTTTGGAAACTTCAAAGTGTTTTCTATCAGATGCTACCAATTATATGCATATCCTGGCTTATGGGCCTGAGTAAAAGGCAGTTTATCTTGGGCACGTCAATCAAGCGGAAATTCAGGAACTAGACCCTATCCCTAAGAAGATTTTCATTTTTAATGGAAAAAGTTTGGAACCACAAACTCTTCCTAGAGTTGGCCGCCCGGCCAAACTGAGCAATTGGGGGAGAAGTGCCTTGGTCAGGGAGGTGACCAAGAACCAGATTGTCACTCTGACAGAGCTCCAAAGTTCCACTGTGGAAATGGCAGGACATTCCAGAAGGACAACCATCTCTGCAGCACCCCACCAATCAGGTCTTTATGGTAGAGTGGACAGATAGAAGCCACTCCTCAGTAAAAGGCACATGACAGCCCGCTTGGAGTTTGCCAAAAGGCACCTAAAGGACTCTCAGCCCATCAGACGTGGTCTGATGAAACCAAAGATTGAACACTTTTGCCTGAATGCCAAGCGTCAGGTCTGGAGGAAACCTGGCACTATCCCTACGGTGAAGCATGGTGGTGGCAGCATCATGCTGTGGGGATATTCTTCAGCGGCAGGGACTGGGAGATTTGTCAGGATCGAGGGAAGGATGAATGGAGCAAAGTACAGAGAGATCGTTGATGAAAACTTGTTCCAGAGCGCTCAGGACCTCAGACTGGGGCAAGGTTCACCTTTCAACAGGACAACGACCTTAAGCACACAGCCAAGACAACGCATAAGTGGCTTCGGGACAAGTCTCTGAATGTCCTTGAGTAACCAGCCAGAGCCCAGATTGAAACCCAATCGAACATCTCTGGATAGACCTGAAAGTAGCTGTTCAGCGACATTCCCCATCCAACATGACAGAGCTTGAGAGGATCTGCAAAGAAGAATAGGAGAACCTCCCCTCCCCAAATGGAGGTGTGCCAAGCTTGTAGCATCATACCAAAGAAGACACGAGGCTGTAATCGCTGCCAAATGTGCTTCAAAAAAGTACTGAGTAAAGGTTCTGAATACTTATGTAAATGTGATATTTCAATTTTTATATTTAATCCATTTGCAAAAATGTCTAAACCTGTTTGTCCGTCGTCATTATAGGGTATTGTTTGTAGATTGATGAGGGGGAAAAAATGATTGAATCCATTTTAGAATAAGGCTGTAAATATTGAAAAAGTCAAGGGATCTGAATACTTTCCGAATGCAATGTACACCTCACACACATGGTTATGGGCTATATAAAAGATATAGAGTTGTAATGTATTACATTTTGAGTTTGCATCCCAATATTACACTTTATAAAAATCACAGAAGACTGAAATGTAACAAAACCGTTTGACATAGAAACACCAGATTTTCAATGTTTGTTTTTAAATGTGTATTAATTATGAAATTATGAAACATATTAATAATATTCTACCCATGAGGCCACTTGGTCATTTGACTGCAGGAAAGGGCTACTGGTCTATAAAGGCATTTATTGATTGATATTAACCGTATTCTTAGTTTTTTTTTATCTCCATAAAACCCAGTTCCCACTGTCATCTCTCTGAATGCCTTGATTGATTGATGGATTAACAGATTGTTATTAACAGTTTTCCTGGTCTCCCACAGAGCCCAGTTCCCACTATGTAATCTCCCTAAAGGCGTTCAACAATGCAGGAGAGGGTGTCCCCCTGTATGAGAGTGCTGTGACCAGGTCTATAACAGGTATGTAATGGTTCTACGCTAGCTAGCTAACCCATGAAATCATATGGTGCTAAGCCAGCTAGCTAGCTAACCCATGAAATCATATGGTGCTAAGCCAGCTAGCTAGCTAACCCATGAAATCATATGGTGCTACGCCAGCTAGCTAGCTAACCCATGAAATCATATGGTGCTAAGCCAGCTAGCTAAACCAAATAAAATTTACATTTATTTGTCACATGCGCAGAATACGACAGGTAACTTTGAGCCCTTTTCCAAGATGGCAGAGTTCAAAAGTAAGAAAATAAGCGCCAAAAAAGTTAAATAGTAACACAATAAAATAACCAAAAACGAATTAACTCATAAAATAACATACAATAACCCATGAAAATATATGGTACTAAGCTAGTTAGCTAACCCATAAAAACGTATGGTGCTAAGCTAGCTAGCTAGGCCATGAAAACGTATGATGCTAAGCTAGCTAGCTATCCCACGAAAACACATTAAGGTTAAATGACTCTCAGTGAGTATTAGACATCACTAAACTAGCGGATCACAGAACAAGCTAACCTCTCCATGACTACCTGGCTCGTCTGTTCTGAACATCTTTTGAATCCTCTGAAGCCTCACGTAAAATAATTCAGAGGATTTCCATAAAGGACTGATGGCAAGAAGACAGGCCAGTAGCTATAACTGTGGAAGTGGTTGTACACACACAACACACAACACACACACACACACACACACACACACACACACACACACACACACACACACACACACACACACACACACACACACACACACACACACACACACACACACACACAACACACAAACTATTCCTGTGAGAGGGCTGGCTGATCACAGCTTTGAGCTGCTCCAGATGAAATCAGAGCATCTCGCTGCCTGGAACCCAGGACTCAACTCTCAACACTCTCTTGATGTTCACACAGATCCAGGCTTTTACACAGCTAGGGGTTTATTCACATACATCAAAATACTGCTTTTAATGTCACATCAAGATACAGGCTGCTTTAAGCACTGGGTTATTCCTTCACAGCCACGTCAAACCACACTGTTTATTATGATTATATGGTGATGGACCACAGGGCTGATCAAATATTGTAACTATGTGTTTGTTTTCAAACTGGTTTTATTCAACCATTATCATATGTTTATAGTTGTAAAATTATATGAAAGAAAATAGTGTTCAGAAGAGAGCATATGTTTGCCTTAGTGCCTGAATAGAACTACAGATCCCATCCTGTCAGAATAGAACTACAAGTCACATCCTGTCAGAATAGGACTACAGATCCCAACAGACTACCTCTAGTATCCTACTTGACTGTCCCTGCAAGGTCACAAGGAGTAGCAGTATTCTCATACTAATTGATGCCTGAGAGAAAGATGCACTCACACACTCGCTCTCTCTCTCTCTCTCTCTCTCAGACACACACACACACACACACACACACACACACACACACACACACACACACACACACACACACACACACACACACACACACACACACACACACACACACACACACACACACACACACACACACATACACACATACACACACCCATAAAGTAGCTAACACACTGACTGATACCTGAGAGAATTCAATTCACTACTATTGCATTCTAATCCCGTAGTCACCAATCTTTCTCAGAAAATATAAATTGATGGAAAGCCAGCCCAGCGCCTGTCTGATTGGCTGCCTGCATTGTTGTGAGATATTCAGCATTTCATTCTGGCTCACATCTTTACGATCTGCATTAAAGGCTTGCCAATAAACACCGCAGCGAAAGGGAAATATTCCCATTCCTCCATTGGCCATTTAATCTTCTGTCTCTCTCAGGCCCTGCTGGAGACAGGAGAGAGAGAGAGAGAGAGGTGGGGGAGAGGTGGAGAGAGAGAGAGAGAGAGAGAGAGAGAGAGAGAGGGAGAGAGAGAGAGAGAGAGAGGTGGAGAGAGAGAGAGAAAGAGAGAGAGAGAGAGAGAGAGGTGGAGAGAGAGAGAGAGAGAGAGAGAGAGAGAGAGGGAGAGAGAGAGAGAGAGGTGGAGAGAGAGAGAGAGAGAGAGAGAGAGAGGGAGAGGTGGAGAGAGAGAGAGAGAGAGAGAGAGAGAGAGAGAGGTGGAGAGAGAGAGAGAGGTGGAGAGAGAGAGAAAGAGAGGGAGAGAGAGAGAGGTGGAGAGAGAGAGAGAGAGAGAGAGAAGAGAAATGGATAGCTTCCCTCCTTCCTTCTCTCACCAATCCATCTCACATCTCAACACTTAGCCACAAATTCAACTCACCAAAATGGAGATAGCATCGTTCTTTCACACTATACTGCTGGCACCCACCAGATGTATGATTGAGACCTCTTGTTTAGTCTTTGGTTTGTTCATCAGTATTCTAATACTGGGCTCTGACTTTAACCAATGATGCGGTCAGGTATCAGGCCCATTACCCCAGAGCCTCGTTCATCTCGAAAAACGTATTTGTTGTTGACAACACGATGCAGACATTAATTCAGGTGTCAGAATGAGGTTTTAACTTGATGCTTAATAATGTGTTTTTTTTTTACATCTACCTGTCTTTCCTTAGTAGACATTAATAACACTTTACTTAATGTGTTTAGGTATAATACCTGTTGCCTTTAGGTTAAGTGGACCAGCATTTACTGTGTTTTATTTGCTAGTTACTGTCTTTTTATAGCTGCTCCGCTATAGATGTTGTCACTAACTATCTGTTTTCTCTGATCTTAGGTGTGGCTGTAGCTATTACTGGTAGTTAATGATAGTTAACTAGTTAAAATAACTGTCCAGTGATAATTGCACTTTTAAAATATAATATTCTGTTAACTCTTATGCAAATAAAGTTGTTGACTTGTTCTGTACTCGCACCTGTAACCAAAGCATCAATTGAAGAAAAAAAATAAACACTTCAAAAAAAAAACACCTCAAATTTGTATTTCAAACAGACCGTTTAAAAAAAGATTGCTATTTCCTCATAGAACATGATGTCGTCTCCCTGAGGAGGATGAGCTGGCCAATCAGCGGTCTAGAGGAGGATAAGTTGGCCAATCAGCGGTCTACTTGCATGAATATTTTTTATGACTTGTATACGCCCACACCATTCTGTTGTTGGGGTACTCTTACACCACTCCAACACAGAAAAGCTGCTTTTTAACATTTTAAATTCTAAGGATCACTATTTCACACATATTGTAATTAATTAGAGGTCATATTTCCTAGAAATCTGGAAACACTGTGCAGTTATTTTAAGCTAGTAAATTACTGGTAGTTGGGCTAGTAGCACCCTTATTAGCAGTAATGTAGCTCTGCTGTAGTCTGTCTTCTTTCTGTTTGTCTTATCTTCTCTTTCTCTGTTTGTCACTTCCATCTTTCTCTTGTCTTTCCACTCCTCACTCCCTCACTTTTCTTGGTTGCATGGTTTATCCTCACTAACCCTTCACTCCCACTTCACTAACCCTTCACTAACCCTTCACTCCCACTTCACTAACCCTTCACTAACCCTTCACTCCCTCTTCACTAACCCTTCACTATCTCTTCACTAACCCTTCACTCCCACTTCACTAACCCTTCACTAACCCTTCACTCCCCCTTCACTAACCCTTCACTCCCTCTTCACTAACCCTTCACTAACCCTTCACTAACCCTTCACTCCCTCTTCACTAACCCTTCACTATCTCTTCACTATCTCTTCACTCTCTTCACTATCCCTTCACTATCTCTTCACTAACCCTTCACTATCTCTTCACTATCTCTTCACTCTCTTCACTAACCCTTCACTATCTCTTCACTAACCCTTCACTATCCCTTCACTATCTCTTCACTAACCCTTCACTCCCTCTTCACTAACCCTTCACTATCTCTTCACTATCCCTTCACTATCCCTTCACTATCTCTTCACTAACCCTTCACTAACCCTTCACTAACCCTTCACTCCCTCTTCACTAACCCTTCACTATCTCTTCACTATCTCTTCAACCTCTTCACTAACCCTTCACTATCTCTTCACTAACCCTTCACTATCCCTTCACTATCTCTTCACTAACCCTTCACTATCTCTTCACTATCTCTTCACTCTCTTCACTAACCCTTCACTATCTCTTCACTATCTCTTCACTAACCCTTCACTCCCACTTCACTAACCCTTCACTCCCTCTTCACTAACCCTTCACTATCTCTTCACTATCCCTTCACTATCCCTTCACTTTCTCTTCACTAACCCTTCACTATCCCTTCACTAACCCTTCACTATCCCTTCACTAACCCTTCACTAACCCTTCACTATCTCTTCACTAACCCTTCACTAACCCTTCACCACCTCTTCACTAACCCTTCACTACCTCTTCACTAACCCTCCACTATCTCTTCACTAACCCTTCACTATCTCTTCACTATCCCTTCACTAACCCTTCACTAACCCTTCACCACCTCTTCACTAACCCTTCACTAACCCTTCACTAACCCTTCACTCCCTCTTCACTAACCCTTCACTATCTCTTCACTAACGCTTCACTAACCCTTCACTATCTCTTCACTAACCCTTCACTCCTTTTTCACTAACCCTTCACTAACCCTCCACTCGCTGCTCCATGGCTGTTTGTTGCATGGAACGTTTGCATGTCCTAACTACTCCACATCCAGACTCCGTTGATCCGTCAGACGACGATCTGTTCCATCTGTTTGATAAATATCCTACTCCCATGCCAGATACGTCCACCCCCATGATCCCCCCAGTAGGTGTCCAGGCCGTGGCCCTGACCCCAGACTCTGTCAGGGTCAGTTGGGCAGACAATTCCATGACCAAGAATCAGAAGACCACTGAAGTCCGTTACTACTCCGTCAAATGGAAGACCAGCTATTCTACTAGTGGGAAGTTCAAGGTAAGGTCATGGGTTGTGTGTTTGTCTGTGGGCTTGTGTGTTTGTCTGTGGGCTTGTGTTTGTCTGTGGGTTGTGTGTTTGTCTGTGGGTTGTGTGTTTGTCTGTGGGTTGTGTGTTCGTCTGTGGGCTTGTGTGTTTGTCTGTGGGTTGTGTGTTTGTCTGTGGGCTGTGTGTTTGTCTGTGGGCTTGTGTTTGTCTGTGGGCTTGTGTGTTTGTCTGTGGGCTTGTGTTTGTCTGTGGGCTTGTGTGTTTGTCTGTGGGCTTGTGTGTTTGTCTGTGGGCTTGTGTTTGTCTGTGGGTTGTGTGTTTGTCTGTGGGCTTGTGTTTGTCTGTGGGCTTGTGTGTTTGTCTGTGGGCTTGTGTGTTTGTCTGTGGGTTGTGTGTTTGTCTGTGGGCTTGTGTGTTTGTCTGTGGGCTTGTGTGTTTGTCTGTGGGTTGTGTGTTTGTCTGTGGGCTTGTGTGTTTGTCTGTGGGTTGTGTGTTTGTCTGTGGGTTGTGTTTGTCTGTGGGCTTGTGTTTGTCTGTGGGTTGTGTGTGTGTCTGTGGGCTTGTGTTTGTCTGTGGGCTTGTGTTTGTCTGTGGGCTGTGTCTTTGTCTGTGGGTTGTGTTTGTCTGTGGGTTGTGTTTGTCTGTGGGTTGTGTGTTTGTCTGTGGGTTGTGTGTGTGTCTGTGGGCTTGTGTTTGTCTGTGGGCTTGTGTTTGTCTGTGGGCTTGTGTGTTTGTCTGTGGGTTGTGTTTGTCTGTGGGTTGTGTTTGTGTCTCTTGCCGACTGGTTTGCTGCTTCAGTTATTTTGTGTTTATGTTGAACTTCTGTCACAAGAAATGTAAATTGGTAGGGTTATGTTTTTTTGCATTATTCTATTTTTGGAAACCTGTTTTCTG
The DNA here is from genome assembly GCF_965601325.2 of Salmo salar. Classification (NCBI taxonomy): domain Eukaryota; kingdom Metazoa; phylum Chordata; class Actinopteri; order Salmoniformes; family Salmonidae; genus Salmo; species Salmo salar. The sequence continues at coordinate 110,888,332 of NC_138303.1, read as the reverse complement.
AAATATTTTTGTCTTTAAATCAAATTTGTATTGGTCACATACACATATTTATCAGATGTTATTGCGGGTGTAGCGAAATGCTTGTGTTCCCAGCTCCAACTGTGCAGTAATATCTAACTAAATGCTTGTGTTTCTAGCTCCAACAGTGCAATAATATCTAACTAAATGCTTGTGTTCCCAGCTCCAACAGTGCAGTAATATCTAACTAAATGCTTGTGTTTCTAGCTCCAACAGTGCAGTACTATCTAACTAAATGCTTGTGTTTCTAGCTCCAACAGTACAGTGATATCTAACTAAATGCTTGTGTTTCTAGCTCCAACAGTGCAGTAATATCTTACTAAATGCTTGTGTTTCTAGCTCCAACAGTGCAGTAGTATCTAACAATACACAACAATACACACACATCTAAAAGGAAAATAATGGAATTAGGAAATACACTACTATCTATACAGTGCATTTGGAAAGTATTCAGACTCCTTGACTTTTTCCACATTTTGTAAAAAATAATTTCTCATCAATCTACACACAATATCCCATAATAACAAAGCGAAAACAGGTTTTAAGAAAATTTCGCAAATGTTTTCAACATTTTATTTACATAAATATTCAGACCCTTTGCTATGAGACCCGAAATTGAGCTCAGGTTCGTCCTGTTTCCATTGATCATCCTTGAGATGTTTCTACAACTTAATTGTAGTCTACTTGTGGTAATTTCTATTGATTGGACATGATTTGGAAAGGCACACACCTGTCTATATAAGGTCCCACAGTTGACAGTGTATGTCAGAGCTAAAACCAAGCCATGAGGTTGAAGGAATTGTCCGGAGAGCTCCGAGACAGGATTGTGTCGAGGCACAGATCTGGGGAAGGGCCTCCTGCGGGGACGGGGGCCTGGGATAAAAAAAAAACCAATACAAAAAAAACAATATAAATATAGGACAAAACACACATCACAACAAGAGAGACAACACAACACTACATAAAGAGAGACCTAAGACAACAACATAGCAAGGCAGCAACACATGACAACACAGCATGGTAGCAACACAAGATGACAACAACGTGTTAGCAACACAACATGGTAACACCACAAAACATGGTACAAACATTATTTGGGATAGTCAACAGCACAAAGGTCTTGAAGGTAGAGACAACAATACATCACACAAAGCAGCCACACAAAGCAGCCACAGTAAGAGTGTCCATGATTGAGTCTTTGAATGAAGAGATTGAGATAAAACTTTCCAGTTTGAGTGTTTGTTGCGGCTCGTCCCAGTCGCTAGCTGCAGATTACTGAAAAGAGGAGTGACCCAGGGATGTGTGTGTTTTGGGGACCTTTAGACTAAAGTTAAATCTAGACCATCCTACCCATGCTAGATTACATAATTTATAGATTGGCAGGTAAGGGTGCTCTTGAGCGGCTAGATGTTCTGTACCATTCGGCCATCAGATTTGCCACCAATGCTCCTTATAGGACACATCACTGCACTCTATACTCCACTGTAAACTGGTCATCTCTGTATACCCGTCGCAAGACCCACTGGTTTATGCTTATTTATAAAACCCTCTTAGGCCTCACTCCCCCCTATCTAAGATATCTACTGCAGCCCTCATCCTCCACATACAACACCCGTTCTGCCAGTCACATTCTGTTAGATTTAACTTTAGCCTGCAGCTTTGATTTTGGGGACAGTGTATCGTTTAGCCATACTCCCAAGTCATGTTCTGAGGTGACTACCTCAAGCTCTAAACCCTCAGAGGTAGTAATAACATTTGTGGGAAGAGGGGCATTCTTCTTACCAAACCACATGACCTTTGTTTTGTAGGTGTTCAGAACAAAGTTAAGGGTTGAAAAAGCTTGTTGGACACTAAGAAAGCTTTGTTGTAGAGCATTTAACACTAAATCGAGGGAGGGGCCAGCTGAGTATAAGACTGTATCATCTGCATATAAATGGATGAGAGAGCTTCCTACTGCCTGAGCTATGTTGTTGATGTAAATTGAGAAGAGCGTGGGGCCTAGGATTGGGCCTTGGGGTACTCCCTTGGTGACAGGCAGTGGCTGAGACAGCAGATTTTCTGACTTTATACACTGCACTCTTTGAGAGAGGTAGTTAGCAAACCAGGCCAAAGACCCCTCAGAGACACCAATACTCCTTAGCCAGCCCACAAGAATGGAATGGTCTACCGTATCAAAAGCTTTGGCCAAGTCAATAAAAATAGCAGCACAATATTGCTTAGAATCAATGTAAATGGTGACATCATTGAGGACCTTTAAGGTTGCAGTGACACATCCATAACCTGAGCGGAAACCAAATTGCATATCAGAGAGAATACTGTAGACATCAAGAAAGCCAGTCAGTTGATTATTGACAGGTTTTTCCAACACTTTTGATAAACAGGGCAAAATAGAAATAGGCCTATAACAGTTAGGATCAGCTTGATCTCCCCCTTTAAATAAAGGACAAACCTTGGCTGCCTTACAAGCAATGGGAACCTCCCCAGAAAGGAGAGACATGTTAAAGATAGGCTTGGCGATGATAGGGGCAGCAAACTCAAAGAAGAAAGGGTCTAAACCATCTGACACAGATGTTTTTTTGGGGTCAAGTTTAAGGACTCAGTGACAGCCTGCAGGGAGAAACTTTGTAGCTGGGCAGGGGAAAAAGAGGGAGAAGCATCGGGGATAGTCGCATTGGAAGGGGTGGGAGATGAGGAAATGTTGGACAGGCAAAGAGGCATGGCTGAGTCAAATAGGAATCCTGACTTAATGAAGTTGTGATTAAAGAGCTCAGCCATGTGCTTCTTGTCAGTAACAACCACATCATCAACATTAAGGGACATGGGCAGCTGTGAGGAGTAGGGTTTATTCTCCAGGTCTTTAAAACCTCTTACATCTAGACGTTCCGCTAGCGGAACACCTGCTCCAATATCCAATGATAGGCGTGGCGCGAATTACAAATTCCTCAAAAATACAAAAACTTCAATTTTTCAAACATATGACTATTTTACAGCATTTTAAAGACAAGACTCTCCTTTATCTAACCACACTGTCCGATTTCAAAAAGGCTTTACAGCGAAAGCAAAACATTAGATTATGTCAGCAGAGTACCCAGCCAGAAATAATCAGACACCCATTTTTCAAGCTAGCATATAATGTCACAAAAAACAAAACCCCAGCTAAAAGCAGCACTAACCTTTGATGATCTTCATCAGATGACACGCCTAGGACATTATGTTATACAATACATGCATGTTTTGTTCAATCAAGTTCATATTTATATCAAAAAACAGCTTTTTACATTAGCATGTGATGTTCAGAACTAGCATAACCCCCGCAAACTTCCGGTTGAATTTACTAAATTACTCACGATAAACATTCACAAAAAGCATAACAATTATTTTAAGAATTATAGATACAGAACTCCTCTATGCACTCGCTATGTCCAATTTTAAAATAGCTTTTCGGTGAAAGCACATTTTGCAATATTCTGAGTAGATAGCCCAGCCATCACGGCTAGCTATTTTGACACCCAGCAAGTTTAGCCCTGACCAAACTCCGATTTACTATTAGAAAAGTTTGATTACCTTTGGTGTTCTTCGTCAGAATGCACTCCCAGGACTGCTACTTCAATAACAAATGTTGGTTTGGTCCCATATAATCCATTGTTATATCTAAATAGCGGCGTTTTGTTCGTGCGTTCAAGACACTATCCGAAGTGTAAATAAGGGTCACGAGCACGACGCATTTCGTGACAAAAAAATGTCTAAATATTCCATTACCGTACTTCGAAGCATGTCAACCGCTGTTTAAAATAAATTTTTATGCCATTTTTCTCGTAAAAAAGCGATAATATTCCGACCGGGAAAGCGTGTTTACATACAAAGAGAGAGAAAATAAAAGCATGGGATCCCCTCGTGCACGAGCCTGAGTCTCATAGTACTGTGACCGGCCACTATCCAAACGCGCTACTGTTTTTCAACCAGGGCCTGCAAAGCCACGATTCAGCTTTTTGCCGCCTTCTGAGAGCCCATGGGAGCCGTAGGAAGTGTCACGTAACAGCAGAGATCCCCTGTTTTGGATAGAGTAATCAAGTAGGCCAAGAAATGGTCAGACAGGGTACTTCCTGTACAGAATCTTCTCAGGTTTTGGCCTGCCAAATGAGTTCTGTTATACTCACAGACACCATTCAAACAGTTTTAGAAACTTTGGAGTGTTTTCTATCCAAAGCTAATAATTATATGCATATTCTAGTTTCTGGGCAGGAGTAATAATCAGATTAAATCGGGTACGTTTTTTATCCGGCTGTGAAAATACTACCCCCTAGCCATAACCGGTTAACCATTTTCCAGAACTTCTTGGGGTAAGGACCCACAGAGAGAGAACTGCTCCTTAAAGTAACTAACTTTGGCCTTCCAGGGAGCCTGAGTGAACTTATTTCTCATTTGCCTGAACGAGAGCCAGTCATCCTGAGTATACGTGTGCCGAGCCTTTCGCCAAATGCAATTCTTGAGGTGGAGTAACTCTGCAAGATCACGGTCGAACCAGGGCATGAACCTGTTTTTGATTCTCATTTTCTTTATGGGGAAGTGTTTGTTAATAACAATACCACTGAAAATATAAAAAAATAAGGTTCAAGCGTCTTCGACAGAAGGGATCAAGCTGATTCTATACCATTTTACAGAGGCCAGTTCATGAAGGAAGACTTGCTCATTAAAGTTTTTTAGCAAGTGTCTATGACAAATCAGGACAGATTGTTTCACTGAGCAGCCATTACGAACACAGGCTGTAAAACAGTGATCACTAAGGTCATTACGGAAAACACCAGACTTATACCTATCAGGATTATTTGTGGGGGTAACATCGAGGAGAGTATCATTTTCTGGGTGTTTGGAGTCATACCATGTGGGATTGGTGATAATCTGAGAAAGATTTAGGGAGTCCCATTGCTTTAGGACTTGGTCAGGTGGTTAAAGCATATCCCAATTTAGGTCACCTAGCAGGACAAATTCAGACTTATTATAAGAGGCCAGGAGAGAGCTTAGGGCAGGTAGGGTACAGGCCGGTGCTGATGGAGGACGATAGCACCCAGCAACAGACAACAAAGAGCTATTTAAAAGTTTAATGCTTAAAACCAGCAAATCAAATTGTTTGTTGACATGGACTTGGTGGAGACAACCGAGCACTGACGGTGATCCTTGGTAAAGATTGCCACTCCTCCACCTTTGGAAGATCTGTCTTGCCAAAAAAGGTTATAACCAGAAAGGTTAACATCAGTATTCAAAACACTATTTCTTAACCACGTCTCAGTAATGACCAACACATCTGGATTGGAGCTGTGAACCCACGCTTTCAATTGACCCATTTTAGGTAATAAGCTTCTAGTGTTAACATGCAGAAAACCCAGGCTTTTATGAGAGCAGAAATCAGTGAAGCAGATATCAGAGCACAAGTCAGAATATGGGGCTGGCAACAGTAGATGGGCCAGGGTGTACATGCACATTTCCAGATATCATCAGCAGTAATACAATCAGGGCACGGCAGAGGACAGGGAGAGCTCTGCGGTGTTGATTTATAACATCAATGTGCATTAGATGGCAACATGATCATATTGTACAGTAATTTCATCAGGTAACATGAATACAAAGCCGGCGAGAGGTGGTTAGAATAGGATAGGAGGCCAAAAGTCTGTGTAACCAATAGAGAGTCAGAGTCCGAGTGTGGGAACAAATATAGTCTGTCCCCCGCTTGGGTAAAGAAAGTTTGTTGTCAACAAAGTAGGGTGGTGTCATGAGGCAAATAGCAAAATAGCAAAAAGAAAATGTTTAATATATAACGACTTGGGGCTAGCCATTGTAAGTTCAAAGTGGCCAGAAAGAAGCCACTCCTCAGTAAAAGGCACATGACAGCCTGCTTGGAGTTTGCCAAAAGGCACCTGTCTGGCCACTCTCAGACCATGAGAAACAAAATGCTCTGGTCTGATGAAACCAAGATTGAACTTTTTGGCCTGAATGCCAACAGTCACGTCTGGAGGAAACCTGGCACCATCCCTATGGTGAAGCATGGTGGTGGCAGCATCCCTACGGTGAAGCATGGTGGTGGCAGCATCATGCTGTGGGGATGTTTTTGAGCGGCAGGGACTGGGAGACTAGTCAGGATAGAAGGAAAGATGAACGGAGCAAAGTACAGAGAGATCCTTGATGAAAACCTGCTCCAGAGTCCTCAGGACCTCAGACTGGGGAGAAGGTTCACCTTCCAAAAGGACAACAACCTTAAGCACACAGCCAAGACAACGCAGGAGATGATCAATTGAGCTCAAATTAGGTATTCTTCTGTTTTTTATTTTTAATACATTTGCAAAAACTTCTAAAAACCGTCCACTTAATTTGAGGGCTGAGGGGATAGGGTGTGTGTCTTAAGTGTTTGGAATGTAGCCCTTGAGTAATTTGTCAGGCCCGAAGTGAACATAATTGTAAACTGCAAACTTCATTAAAAAGAAAACAGGGCTGAGGGGCTTATATTGCAAACTTCCCTTGCTTGGCTAATCATTTGGACTGACAACAAATATGACCGAGGGGGTTCCCCCTGTTTTCACTTTGTCATTATGAGGTATTGTGTGTAGATTGATGAGGGGAAAAAAACTATTTTATACATTTTTAGAATAAGGGTGTAACGTAACAAAATATGGAACAAGTCAAAGGGTCTGAATACTTTCTGAATGCCACTGTACTTATGAAATGAACAGGCCGTGGCTCAGGTGGCTGAGGTCCTTGATGATCTTTTTGGCCTTCCTGAGACATGTTGCAGAGATCTTGGAGGACAGGCAGTGTGCCCCCAGTGATGTGCATACCACACCTCTGGAGAGTCCTATGGTTGCGGACGGTACAATTTCCGTACCAGGCGGTGTGATACAGCCTGACAGGATGCTCTCCATGGTAGATCTGTAAAAATTTGTGAGGGTCTTAGGGGCCAAGCCACATTTCTTCAGCCTCCTGAGGTTGATGAGGTGCTGGTGCTCCTTCTTCACCACATTGTCTGTGTGTTTGGACCATTTTCAGATTGTCAGTATTTTACACTGTGTGATGATGGCGAGTATTGTGTTTTCACCCGGCAGGCAGAACTGGTTGATTTAAACCACTGGCCTGCTCAATGAGGACCTGCTGTGGGGTTATTGCTCGTTAAAAAAGCAGTTTTTGAGCTCTACTATTTTTCCTAGACAGTCTCCATTTTTTATTTTATTTTTTATTTTACCTTTATTTAACTAGACAAGTCAGTTAAGAACAAATTCTTATCTTCAATGAATGCCTAGGAACAGTGGGTTAACTGCCCTGTTCAGGGGAACAACAACAGATTGTTCTGCCCCTGAACAAGGCAGGTAACCTACTGATCCCCACTGTGCTCTCTTCATTTGATTTTATATATTTTTTGGGGGCAAAACATTTTAACAGTTTAAAAAGTACAAAGGATATGACATGAAAACCATTACACCACCCCAACGATGGGGTCCTCTGACAGAATAGTTTTTGATGTTACGTTGTTTCTGTCTCCAGTCTGCAGACACTACAGCCCTCAGCCACACCGTCACTGGTCTCAAGCCCAACACCATGTACGAGTTTGCTGTCATGGTTACCAAGGGCCGTAAGTCCAGCACGTGGAGTATGACCGCTCACGCTACTACGTACGAAGCAGGTGAGGAGCTCTGTCTTTTCTCAACCTCGATCCCTCTCTCTCTCTCTCTCTCTGTCTCTCTCTCTCTCTCTCTCTCTCTCTCTGTCTCTCTGTCTCTCTCTCTCTCTCTCTCTCTCTCTCTGTCTCTCTGTCTCTCTCTCTCTCTCTCTCTCTCTCTCTCTCTGTCTCTCTGTCTCTCTCTCATTGTCTTTCTCTCTCTCTCTCTCTCTCTCTCTCTCTCGTTGTCTTTCTCTCTCTCTCTCTCTCTCTCTCTCTCTCGTTGTCTTTCTCTCTCTCTCTCTCTCGTTGTCTTTCTCTCTCTCTCTCTCTCTCTCTCTCTCTCTCTCTCTCTCTCGTTGTCTTTCTCTCTCTCTCTCTGTCTCTCTCTCTCATTGTCTTTCTCTCTCTCTCTCTCTCTCTCTCTCTCTCTCTCTCTCTCTCTCGTTGTCTTTCTCTCTCTCTCTCTCTCTCTCTCTCTCTCTCTCTCTCTCTCTCTCTCTCTCTCATTGTCTTTCTCTCTCTCTCTCTCTCTCTCTGTCTCTCTCATTCTCATTGTCTTTCTCACTCTCTAGTTCTCTTTCTCTCTCTCTCTATGTCTCACGTTGTCTTTCTCACTCTCTAGTTCTCTTTCTCTCTCCCTCTCTCTCTCATTGTCTTTCTCTGTCTCTCACTCTCTCGTTGTCTTTCTCTCTCTCTGTCTCTCGTTGTCTTTCTCACTCTCTCGTTGTCTTTCTCTTGCTCAACATTGCTCAATATTTTCTTAACATTTGTCATAATTAGTTAAAGCAATGAATTTGTGTCCTCTCTCGTCGGACTGCATATTTTCTGACATTTTATTCAAATCTGAAAACGTTCTGAAGCCACGCCCATTTTTGGAAGAATTGTATTATGGGCCCTAAAAGCACGGAAATAGTGTCCATTGCTTGTATTCAGTGGGAAGAAAATGTATATGAACCCTTTAGAATTACCTGGATTTCTGCATAAATTGGTCATGAAATGTTATCTGATCTTCATCTAAGTCACAGCCACAGACAAACACAGTCTGCTTAAACTAATAACACACAAAATATTGATATCTTTATTGAACACACCGTGTAAACATTCACAGTGCAGGTTGTACAAAGTATATGAACCCCTGGTTTTAATGACTCTCCTTTGGCAGCAATAAACTTAACCAAACGTTTTCTGTAGTTGCGGATCTGACTTGCACAACGGTCAGGAGGAATTTTGGACCATTCCTCTTTACAAAACTGTTTCAATTCAGCAATATTCTTGGGATGTCTGGTGTTGAACCGCTCTCTTGAGGTCATGCCACATCATCTCAATCGGGTTGAGGTCATGCCACATCATCTCAATCGGGTTGAGGTCATGCCACATCATCTCAATCGGGTTGAGGTCATGGCACATCTCAATCGGGTTGAGGTCATGCCACATCTCAATCGGGTTGAGGTCATGCCACATCATCTCAATCGGGTTGAGGTCAGGACTCTGACTGGACCACTCCAGAAGGTGTATTGTTGATTTACTTTAGTCTTTTTGGGTTGTCGTCCTGTTGCATCACCCAACTTCTGTTGAGCTTCAATTGGCGGACAGATAGCCTAACATTCTCCTGCAAAATGTCTTGATAAACATGGGAATTCATTTTTCTGTAAATGACAGCAAGCTGTCCAGGCCCTGAGGCAGCAAAGCAACCCCAAACCATGATGCTCCCTCCACCATACTTTACAGTTGGGATGAGGTTTTGATGTTAGTATGGTGTGTCTTTTTTTCTCCACATATAGTGTTGTGTGTTCCTTCCAAACAACTCAACTGAAGTTTCATCTGTCCACAGAATATTTTGCCAGTAGCTCTGTGGAACATCCAGGTGCTCTTTTGAGAACTACAGACGTGCAGCAATGGTTTTTTTAGTCAGCGGTGGCTTCTTCCGTGGTGTCCTCCCATGAACACCATTCTTGTTTAGTGTTTTACGTATTTTAGACTCGTCAACAGAGATGTTAGCATGTTCCAGAGATTTCTGTAAGTCTTTAGCTGACACACTAGGATCCTTCTTAACCTCATTGAGCATTCTGCACTGTGCTCTTGCAGTCATCTTTGCAAGACGGCCACTCCTAAGGAGAGGAGCAACAATGCTGAACCTTCTCCAATTATAGACAATTTGTCTTACTGTGAACTGACTTATAGAGATACTATTGTTACCCTTTCCAGCTTTATGCAAGGCAACAATTCTTAATCTTAGGTCTTCTGAGATCTCTTTTGTTCGAGGCGTGGTTCACATCAGGTAATGCTTCTTGTGAATAGCAAACTCAAATTTTGTGAGTGTTTTTTTATAAGGCGGTGCAGCTCTAACCAACATCTCCAATCTCCTCTCACTGACTCCAATTAGCTTTTGGAAAAGTCATTAGCTTAGAGGTTCACATACTTTTTCCAACCTACACTGTGAATGTTTAAATGATGTATTCAATATAGACAATAATAATTTGTGTGTTATTAGTTTAAGCACACTGTGTTTGTCTATTGTTGTGACTTAGATGAAGATCAGATCAAATTTGATGACCAATTTATGCAGAAATCCAGGTTTCCTCCTGGTATAGTACACTGGTGAAGTCCTGCTGCATGGCCCCATACACACTCAAGTTGTAAAACCAACACATTTGGCACATCGGTTTTTTGATATAACTGAACGTTTTTTTTTTTCTGCACAAAAATAATTGCACCAGCTTGTGGAGACAGACAGCACATTTTGTTTTACAGATAATCTATGTTGTATTACAGAGAATATCTGTTGCATCACGACCATTGTGTCAAATACATTCTACATCAGTCATAGGATTTACAATCTATGTGAAGCCTTGCTTAGTCACATGACTAAGGCTATGTTTACACAGGCAGACCAATTTAGATTTTAGTTTTCTCACCAATTCTCACTAATTGGACAAAATATCAGCGTTGGGTTACCTGTGTGTAAAACACAGTCTTAGAGCCTCTGTTTTGGTCATTAAGGACAGCGTGTTAAATGATCTGACCTAGTTCAGATCACTAGCAGGTTTTAATCAGCTTTGTCGCCGTGCAGGCTCTGTTAGAAGGAGTGTTCTCTGATAAAAACCCTCTGACCCCTTAGTCTCCCTCAGGTAATCTATCACAATTACTGAGAACATCATAGGAGTCCTGATACTTGTTTGGACTATGTTGGCTAGTGATTGCTTTTAACATTGTTTGGTCTGCGTCCCAAATTGCACCCTTTTTTGCTTACATAGTGCACTACTTTTGACCAGGAGCCCTATGGGAACCCTATTCCCTATATAGTGCACTACTTTTGACCACAACCCATTGTGCACTAAAAGGGAATAGGACACTACAGAATGTAGGGAATATGGTGCTATTTGGGACACGCACTGTTCTTGAAACTTGTGTTTGTTATTGATTGCTTTTCAGAAACACATAAATAACAAGCAAAAGATATGAAACGTGTTTGAAATGGAAACACAGGAACATATGTGATTGGTTTGATCTTTGAACAAAGGTAGTTCAACCTTTCAATGAAATCAGCTCAACTGTTCTGTGGGATGTGAATTCCTGTGGTATTATAAACGAAGAGGTTGATGTTTAATTTCATGCAGTCCAGCATTGTAATTCAGGAGAGACCGAGAGCTGGTCTCAGATCATGTATAGACTATGTTTATGATTTAGCTTCATGTCGGTCAAACATTTGTCTGTTGGGCCTCTGTTGGGCCTCTGTTGGGACTCAGGCTTAACGGCAGTTTACTGTTATTACACAATTAATACAACCTCAAATGAACAACAGTGTGTGGTGGTGTGATGACAGAATTAGGACACGTGTCGTTGGTGGTATAAACCTGACCCCTGATCTCTACTTCCTGTTCCTCGCCACTCCTGATTGGCTGAAACTTGTCATTTCCTTTCTCTCTCTTTACCTGATTGGTTGACAGCTCCCAGCTCCGCCCCTAAGGACCTGACGGTGATCAGCAGGGAGGGAAGACCCAGAGCCATCCTGATCAGCTGGCAACCCCCCATGGAGGCTAACGGACGAGTTGTGGGTAAGAAGAACTGCTGTCCCCGCCTCGGACCGTTTACTTTGTTAGCCTGAGTGTGCCCCTAACCACGCCCCTAACCACGCCCCTAACCACACCCCTAACTGCACCCCTAACCACGCTCCTAACCACGCCCCTAACCACACCCCTAACCACGCCCCTAACCACACCCCTAACGACAACCCTAACCACGCCCCTAACCACGCCCCTAACCACACCCCTAACTACAACCCTAACCACGCCCCTAACCATGCCCTAACCACACCCCTAACCACGCCCCTAACTGCACCCCTAACTACAACCCTAACCACGACCCTAACCACGACCCTAACCACGCCCCTAACCACACCCCCAACCACGCCCCCTAACCGCGCCCCTAACCGCACCCCTAACCACGCCCCTAACCACGCCCTACCCACGCCCATAACCACGCCCTAACCACACCCTGATCACGCCCCTAACCACGCCCCTAACCTCACCCCCTAACCGCACCCCTAACTGCAACCCTAACCACGCCCCTAACCACACCCCATAGCCACGCCCCATAACCACACCCCTAACCACACCCCTAACCACGCCCCTAACCACGCCCCATAACCATGCCCCCTAACTGCAACCCTAACCACGCCCCTAACCACACCCCTAACCGTGCCCCTAACCACAACCCTAACCACACCCCTAACCACGCCCCTAACCACGCCCCCAACCACACCCCTAACCGCACCCCTAACTACAACCCTAACCACGCCCCTAACCACGCCCCCTAACAGCGCCCTTAACCACGACCCTATCCAAGGCCCTAATCTCGCCCCCTAACCAAGGCACTAACCACGCCCCTAACCACGCCCATAACAGCGCCCCTGACCGCGCCCCTAACAACACCCCTAACCCCCTCTCCCCTGGCTGTAATGTAGCCTGGGTCCCAGATCTGTTTGGCATGATAATGAGTGACAACCAGTTGGGAAGACAACACAAAGAGATGTGGGCCCAACTCTGTGTGGTCCAGCCTGTCTCCCTCTCCTCCCTCTCCCTATTACACCTTACTCCTTCCCTCTTTTCCTCCTTCCTTTCTCCCCCTCATCTCCCCTTCACTCCTCTCTCCTATCCTCCCCCTACTCTCCTCTTCTCTTCCTCCTCCTTCCTCCCCTCCTCTTCCTCATCCTCCCTTCCTCCTCTTCCTTTTAAAAAACTATTTCTTTCACCTTTATTTAACCAGGTAGGCCAGTTGAAAACAAGTTCTCATTTACAACTGCGACCTGGCCAAGATAAAGCAAAGCAGTGCGACACAAACAACAACACAGAGTTACACAAACGTACAGTCAATAACACAATAGAAAAATCTATATACAGTGTGTGCAAATGTTGTAAGATTAGGGAGGTAAGGCAATAAATATGCCACAGCGGCGAAATAATTACAATTTAACATTAACTAGAGTGATAGATGTGCAGATGATGAGTGTGCAAGTAGAGATATTGGGGTGCAAAGGAGCAAAAAAATAAATAACAATATGGGGATGAGGTAGTTGAATGGGCTGTTTACAGATGGGCTATGTACAGGTGCAATGATCTGTAAGCTGCTCTGACAGCTGGTGCTTCAAGCTAGTGAGGGAGATATGAGTCTCCAGCTTCAGTGATTTTTGCAATTCGTTCCAGTCATTGGCAGCAGAGAACTGGAAGGAAAGGCGGCCAAAGGAGGAATAGGCTTTGGGGGTAACCAGTGAGATATACCTGCTGGAGCGCGTGCTACGGGTGGGTGCTGCTATGGTGACCAGTGAGCTGAGATAAGGTGGGGCTTTACCTAGCAAAGACTTATAGATGACCTGGAGCCAGTGGGTTTGGCGACGGATATGTAGCGAGGGCTGGCCAACGAGAGCATACAGGTCGCAGTGGTTGGTAGAATATGTGGCTTTAGTGACAAAACGGATGGCACTGTGATAGACAACATCCAATTTGCTGAGTAGAGTGTTTAATTAAGACTCTTTTGTAAATTACATCGTCAAAGATCGGTAGTATAGTCAGTTTTACGAGGGTATGTTTGGCAGCATGAGTGAAGGATGCTTTGTTGCGAAATAGGAAGCCAATTCTAGATTTAATTATGGATTGGAGATGCTTAATGTGAGTCTGGAAGGAGAGTTTACAGTCTAACCAGACACCTAGGTATTTGTAATTGTCCACATATTCTATGTCAGAACCGTGCAGAGAAGTGATGCTGGATGGGCGGGCAGGTGCGGGCAGCGATCGGTTGAAAAGAATGCATTTAGTTTTACTTGCATTTAAGAGCAGTTGGAGGCCACGGAAGGAGAGTTGTATGATATTGAAGCTCATCTGGAGGTTAGTTACCACAGTGTCCAAAGAAGGGCCAGAAGTATACAGAATGGTGTCGTCTGCGTAGAGGTGGATCAGAGAATCACCAGCAGCAAGAGCGACATCATTGATGTATACAGAGAAAAGAGTCGGCCTGAGAATTAAACCCTGTGGCACCCCCATAGAGACTGCCAGAGGTCCGGACAACAGGCCCTCCGATTTGACATACTGAACTCTGTCTGAGAAGTAGTTGGTGAACCAGGCGAGGCAGTCATTTGAGAAACCAAGGCTGTTGAGTCTGCCGATAAGAATGTGGTGATTGACAGAGTCGAAAGCCTTGGCCAGGTCGATGAAGATGGCTGCACAGTATTGTCTTTTATCGATGGCGGTTATGATATCGTTTAGGACCTTGAGAGTGGCTGAGGTGCACCCATGACCAGCTCGGAAACCAGATTGCATAGCGGAGAAGGTACGGTGGGATTCGAAAAGGTCGGTGATCTGATTGTTAACTTGGCTTTCAAAAACCTTAGAAAGGCAGGGTAGGATAGATATAGGTCTGTAGCAGTTTGGGTCTAGAGTGTCTCCCCCTTTGAAGATGGGGATGACCGCGGCGGCTTTCCAATCTTTGGGGATCTCAGACAATACGAAAGAGAGGTTGAACAGGTTACTAATAGGGGTTGCAACAATTGCGACGGGAAAACTTTAGAAAGAGAGGGTCCAGATTGTCTAGCCCTGCTGATTTGTAGGGGTCATGATTTTGCAACTCTTTCAGAACATCAGCTATCTGGTTATGGGTGAAGGAGAAATGGGGGATGCTTGGGCAAGTTGCTTTCGGGGGTAAAGGGCTGTTAAAGGTTAGGCGTAGCCAGGTTGAAAGCACCTGGCTTTTTTCTTCCTCTTCCTCCTCCTTCTTCTCCTCCTCCATCCTACCTTCCTCCTCCTCTCCTCCTCCCCTCCTCTCATCCATGTTGTAAATCTCCAGTATTGACCTCGGTGACTACTGAAGTCAGACTACAGCCAATAGACTGCTCTCCGAGGAGAGCGTGTTTGTGTGTGTGCATATGCGTGCGTGTGTGGCAGCTGGATACTGTTTCCTTGTTTCTTACGGCCCACTCTAACTTTGAGGGAACACAGAGAGTCAATCTGTCCTCTGGAACACGGAGAGTCAATCTGTCCTCTAGAACACAGAGAGTCAATCTGTCCTCTAGAACACAGAGAGTCAATCTGTCCTCCGGAACACAGAGAGTCAATCTGTCCTCTAGAACACAGAGAGTCAATCTGTCCTCTAGAACACGGAGAGTCAATCTGTCCTCTGGAACACAGAGAGTCAATCTGTCCTCTAGAACACAGAGAGTCAATCTGTCCTCCGGAACACACGGAGTCAATCTGTCCTCTGGAACACAGAGTCAATCTGTCCTCTAGAACACAGAGAGTCAATCTGTCCTCCGGAACACAGAGAGTCAATCTGTCCTCCGGAACACACGGAGTCAATCTGTCCTCTGGAACACGGAGTCAATCTGTCCTCCGGAACACAGAGAGTCAATCTGTCCTCTAGAACACAGAGAGTCAATCTGTCCTCTGGAACACAGAGTCAATCTGTCCTCCGGAACACAGCGAGTCAATCTGTCCTCCGGAACACAGAGAGTCAATCTGTCCTCCGGAACACAGAGAGTCAATCTGTCCTCCGGAACACAGAGAGTCAATCTGTCCTCCGGAACACACGGAGTCAATCTGTCCTCTGGAACACAGAGTCAATCTGCCCTCTAGAACACAGAGTCAATCTGCCCTCTAGAACACAGAGAGTCAATCTGTCCTCTGGAACACAGAGAGTCAATCTGTCCTCCGGAACACAGAGAGTCAATCTGTCCTCTAGAACACAGAGAGTCAATCTGTCCTCTAGAACACAGAGAGTCAATCTGTCCTCTAGAACACAGAGAGTCAATCTGTCCTCTAGAACACAGAGAGTCAATCTGTCCTCTAGAACACAGAGAGTCAATCTGTCCTCTAGAACACAGAGAGTCAATCTGCCCTCTAGAACACAGAGAGTCAATCTGCCCTCCGGAACACAGAGAGTCAATCTGTCCTCTGGAACACAGAGAGTCAATCTGTCCTCCGGAACACAGAGAGTCAATCTGTCCTCTGGAACACAGAGAGTCAATCTGTCCTCTGGAACACAGAGTCAATCTGTCCTCTCGAACAAGGAGAGTCAATCTGTCCTCTAGAACACAGAGAGTCAATCTGTCCTCTAGAACACAGAGAGTCAATCTGTCCTCTAGAACACAGAGAGTCAATCTGCCCTCTAGAACACAGAGAGTCAATCTGTCCTCTAGAACACAGAGAGTCAATCTGCCCTCTAGAACACAGAGAGTCAATCTGTCGTCTAGAACACAGAGAGTCAATCTGCCCTCTAGAACACAGAGAGTCAATCTGTCCTCTGGAACACGGAGTCAATCTGTCCTCTGGAACACAGAGAGTCAATCTGTCCTCTGGAACACAGAGTCAATCTGTCCTCTAGAACACAGAGTCAATCTGTCCTCTGGAACACAGAGTCAATCTGTCCTCTGGAACACAGAGTAAATCTGTCCTCTGGAACACAGAGAGTCAATCTGTCCTCTGGAACACAGAGTCAATCTGTCCTCCGGAACACAGAGTCAATCTGTCCTCTAGAACACAGAGAGTCAATCTGTCCTCTAGAACACAGAGAGTCAATCTGTCCTCTAGAACACAGAGAGTCAATCTGTCCTCTGGAACACAGAGAGTCAATCTGTCCTCTGGAACACAGAGTCAATCTGTCCTCTGGAACACAGAGTCAATCTGTCCTCTGGAACACAGAGTCAATCTGTCCTCTGGAACACAGAGTCAATCTGTCCTCTGGAACACAGAGAGTCAATCTGTCCTCTAGAACACAGAGTCAATCTGTCCTCCGGAACACAGAGAGTCAATCTGTCCTCTAGAACACAGAGAGTCAATCTGTCCTCTCGAACACAGAGAGTCAATCTGTCCTCTAGAACACAGAGAGTCAATCTGTCCTCTAGAACACGGAGAGTCAATCTGTCCTCTGGAACACAGAGTCAATCTGTCCTCAGAAACACAGAGAGTCAATCTGTCCTCTGGAACACAGAGAGTCAATCTGTCCTCTAGAACACAGAGAGTCAATCTGTCCTCTGGAACACAGAGAGTCAATCTGTCCTCTAGAACACAGAGAGTCAATCTGTCCTCTAGAACACAGAGAGTCAATCTGTCCTCTGGAACACAGAGAGTCAATCTGTCCTCTAGAACACAGAGAGTCAATCTGTCCTCTAGAACACAGAGAGTCAATCTGTCCTCAGAAACACAGAGAGTCAATCTGTCCTCTAGAACACAGAGAGTCAATCTGTCCTCTAGAACACAGAGAGTCAATCTGTCCTCTAGAACACAGAGAGTCAATCTGTCCTCTAGAACACAGAGAGTCAATCTGTCCTCTAGAACACAGAGTCAATCTGTCCTCTAGAACACAGAGAGTCAATCTGTCCTCTGGAACACAGAGAGTCAATCTGTCCTCAGAAACACAGAGAGTCAATCTGTCCTCTGGAACACAGAGAGTCAATCTGTCCTCTGGAACACAGAGAGTCAATCTGTCCTCTGGAACACAGAGTCAATCTGTCCTCTGCAACACAGAGAGTCAATCTGTCCTCTCGAACACAGAGAGTCAATCTGTCCTCTCGAACACAGAGAGTCAATCTGTCAATCTGGAACACAGAGTCAATCTGTCCTCTCGAACACAGAGAGTCAATCTGTCCTCTGGAACACATAGAGTCAATCTGTCCTCTGGAACACAGAGTCAATCTGTCCTCTGCAACACAGAGAGTCAATCTGTCCTCTCGAACACAGAGAGTCAATCTGTCCTCTGGAACACAGAGAGTCAATCTGTCCTCTAGAACACAGAGAGTCAATCTGTCCTCTCGAACACATAGAGTCAATCTGTCCTCTAGAACACAGAGAGTCATCTGTCCTCTGGAACACAGAGTCAATCTGTCCTCTAGAACACAGAGAGTCAATCTGTCCTCTAGAACACAGAGAGTCAATCTGTCCTCTAGAACACAGAGAGTCAATCTGTCCTCTAGAACACAGAGAGTCAATCTGTCCTCTAGAACACAGAGAGTCAATCTGTCCTCTGGAACACAGAGTCAATCTGCCCTCTAGAACACAGAGAGTCAATCTGTCCTCTAGAACACAGAGAGTCAATCTGTCCTCTAGAACACAGAGAGTCAATCTGTCCTCTAGAACACAGAGAGTCAATCTGTCCTCTAGAACACAGAGAGTCAATCTGCCCTCTAGATCACAGAGAGTCAATCTGTCCTCTGGAACACAGAGTCAATCTGTCCTCTAGAACACAGTGTCTGTAAACATTGGAGAGAGTACTACAGAACACAGTTTTAAATGCATTGTTGACATAGCCCTATTCATCACCTTCTGCATGTTCATGTATCATGTTCTACTTGTTCCTACCATCCTTTCCCTAGCATCAGTTGTTTATGGCTCTAGTGATTAGCTAATTAGCTAATTGTTAAGATACTGCTGTTGATTGTGTCCCTGTTATGATGTAGAGGTCTGTAGACTACATGACTCAGTTACCTGTTGATATGTTATGATGTAGAGGTCTGTAGACTACATGACTCAGGTACCTGTTGATTCTGTTATGATGTAGAGGTCTGTAGACTACATCTCAGGTACCTGTTATGATGTAGAGGTCTGTAGACTACATGACTCAGGTACCTGTTGATATGTTATGATGTAGAGGTCTGTAGACTACGTGACTCAGGTACCTGTTGATTCTGTTATGATGTAGAGGTCTGTAGACTACGTGACTCAGGTACCTGTTGATATGTTATGATGTAGAGGTCTGTAGACTACATGACTCAGGTACCTGTTGATATGTTATGATGTAGAGGTCTGTAGACTACGTGACTCAGGTACCTGTTGATTCTGTTATGATGTAGAGGTCTGTAGACTACATGACTCAGGTATCTGTTGATTCTGTTATGATGTAGACGTCTCTAGATGACGTGATTCCTCAGAGTGTGAATGTTGTGTCGTCTTTGTGATTTGTCAGGCTACATCCGGTTCTACACACTGGATAAGACTCTAGTCTGGTAATAGATCTGTTTGTGCTGTCTTGAGATTCCTATAGATGACTGGGTTACGGTTAGGGTTAATCAGTCTTCCTCTCTGTGTTGTTTCTCTACCAGGCTATATCCTGTACTACACCCTGGATAAGAACATGCCTATAGATGACTGGTTTACGGTTAGGGTTAATCAGTCTTCCTCTCTGTGTTGTTTCTCTACCAGGCTATATCCTGTACTACACCCTGGATAAGAACATGCCTATAGATGACTGGGTTACGGTTAGGGTTAATCAGTCTTCCTCTCTGTGTTGTTTCTCTACCAGGCTATATCCTGTACTACACCCTGGATAAGAACATGCCTATAGATGACTGGGTTACGGTTAGGGTTAATCAGTATTCCTCTCTGTGTTGTTTCTCTACCAGGCTATATCCTGTACTACACCCTGGATAAGAACATGCCTATAGATGACTGGGTTACGGTTAGGGTTAATCAGTCTTCCTCTCTGTGTTGTTTCTCTACCAGGCTATATCCTGTACTACACCCTGGATAAGAACATGCCTATAGATGACTGGGTTACGGTTAGGGTTAATCAGTATTCCTCTCTGTGTTGTTTCTCTACCAGGCTATATCCTGTACTACACCCTGGATAAGAACATGCCTATAGATGACTGGGTTACGGTTAGGGTTAATCAGTCTTCCTCTCTGTGTTGTTTCTCTACCAGGCTATATCCTGTACTACACCCTGGATAAGAACATGCCTATAGATGACTGGGTTACGGTTAGGGTTAATCAGTATTCCTCTCTGTGTTGTTTCTCTACCAGGCTATATCCTGTACTACACCCTGGATAAGAACATGCCTATAGATGACTGGGTTACGGTTAGGGTTAATCAGTCTTCCTCTCTGTGTTGTTTCTCTACCAGGCTATATCCTGTACTACACCCTGGATAAGAACATGCCTATAGATGACTGGGTTACGGTTAGGGTTAATCAGTATTCCTCTCTGTGTTGTTTCTCTACCAGGCTATATCCTGTACTACACCCTGGATAAGAACATGCCTATAGATGACTGGGTTACGGTTAGGGTTAATCAGTATTCATCTCTGTGTTGTTTCTCTACCAGGCTATATCCTGTACTACACCCTGGATATGAACATGCCTATAGATGACTGGGTTACGGTTAGGGTTAATCAGTATTCCTCTCTGTGTTGTTTCTCTACCAGGCTATATCCTGTACTACACCCTGGATAAGAACATGCCTATAGATGACTGGGTTACGGTTAGGGTTAATCAGTATTCCTCTCTGTGTTGTTTCTCTACCAGGCTATATCCTGTACTACACCCTGGATAAGAACATGCCTATAGATGATTGGGTAATGGAGAGTATCAGTGGAGATCGTCTGACCCACCAGGTGATGGACCTGAACCTGGACACTGTCTACTACTTCAGGATCCAAGCTAAGAATGCCAAGGGAGTGGGTCCCCTGTCAGACCCCATCCACTTCAGGACTAACAAAGGTACGGGATAACTAGCTAGCTTACACCCAGCCGA
Source organism: Salmo salar (assembly GCF_965601325.2). Classification (NCBI taxonomy): domain Eukaryota; kingdom Metazoa; phylum Chordata; class Actinopteri; order Salmoniformes; family Salmonidae; genus Salmo; species Salmo salar. The sequence goes on along the minus strand of NC_138303.1, from coordinate 110,867,659 downwards.
CCTTTTCTCACCCTAAACATTTACACATATCTTCTTTCTTAGTGCATGTACACCCAGAACCCCCAGCCTGCCTTCCTCTCCTCTCCCCCCTTTAGTGCATGTACACCCAGAACCCCCAGCCTGCCTTCCTCTCCTCTCCCCCCTTTAGTGCACACCCAGAACCCCCAGCCTGCCTTCCTCTCCTCTCCCCCCTTTAGTGCACACCCAGAACCCCCAGCCAGCCTGCCTTCCTCTCCTCTCCCCCCTTTAGTGCATGTACACCCATAAACCACAGCCTGCCTTCCTCTCCTCTCCCCCTTTAGTGCATGTACACCCATAACCCCCAGCCTGCCTTCCTCTCCTCTCCCCCCTTTAGTGCATGTACACCCAGAACCCCCAGCCTGCCTTCCTCTCCTCTCCCCCTTTAGTGCATGTACACCCATAACCCCCAGCCTGCCTTCCTCTCCTCTCCCCCTTTAGTGCATGTACACCCATAACCCCCAGCCTGCCTTCCTCTCCTCTCCCCCCTTTAGTGCACACCCAGAACCCCCAGCCAGCCTGCCTTCCTCTCCTCTCCCCCCTTTAGTGCATGTACACCCATAAACCACAGCCTGCCTTCCTCTCCTCTCCCCCTTTAGTGCATGTACACCCAGAACCCCCAGCCTGCCTTCCTCTCCTCTCCCCCTTTAGTGCATGTACACCCATAACCCCCAGCCTGCCTTCCTCTCCTCTCCCCCCTTTAGTGCACACCCAGAACCCCCAGCCAGCCTGCCTTCCTCTCCTCTCCCCCCTTTAGTGCATGTACACCCATAAACCACAGCCTGCCTTCCTCTCCTCTCCCCCCTTTAGTGCATGTACACCCATAACCCCCAGCCTGCCTTCCTCTCCTCTCCCCCCTTTAGTGCATGTACACCCATAACCCCCAGCCTGCCTTCCTCTCCTCTCCCCCCTTTAGTGCATGTACACCCATAACCCCCAGCCTGCCTTCCTCTCCTCTCCCCCCTTTAGTGCATGTACACCCATAACCCCCAGCCTGCCTTCCTCTCCTCTCCCCCCTTTAGTGCATGTACACCCATAACCCCCAGCCTGCCTTCCTCTCCTCTCCCCCCTTTAGTGCATGTACACCCATAACCCCCAGCCTGCCTTCCTCTCCTCTCCCCCCTTTAGTGCATGTACACCCATAACCCCCAGCCTGCCTTCCTCTCCTCTCCCCCCTTTAGTGCATGTACACCCATAACCCCAGCCTGCCTTCCTCTCCTCTCCCCCCTTTAGTGCATGTACACCCATAACCCCCAGCCTGCCTTCCTCTCCTCTCCCCCCTTTAGTGCATGTACACCCATAACCCCCAGCCTGCCTTCCTCTCCTCTCCCCCCTTTAGTGCATGTACACCCATAACCCCCAGCCTGCCTTCCTCTCCTCTCCCCCCTTTAGTGCATGTACACCCATAACCCCCAGCCTGCCTTCCTCTCCTCTCCCCCCTTTAGTGCATGTACACCCATAACCCCCAGCCTGCCTTCCTCTCCTCTCCCCCCTTTAGTGCATGTACACCCAGAACCCCCAGCCTGCCTTCCTCTCCTCTCCCCCCTTTAGTGCATGTCCACTTAGTTAGAATTTTGCAACCCTATCTCAAAGTACCTGGTTGGAGGATTCCCAGTTTGAGGATTTCCTGCCTGCTTATTCCCTCTTGATTCTGGGCATTCTCCAACCAGGATGTTGAACACCAGTTATTCCCAACTAGCCTCTAAAATGATTTGAAACCATGTCAGTCAACCAATGGTAACCAATGTTAATAACCCATTCATAATATTGTCCAGCCATGTTAAGATGGTGATACTCAGAAGGCTTGTGGTTGTGGTTTACGTCTCAGTCAAGTAAGCGTGACTGTTTGTCTTCGCCATTGAAGGTCCGTGGAAACGCGCTAAGGCTACTTCATCACTGTAGGTTGAAGGAAAACATACTAACGCCAAGCTAATGCTACTTCATCATTGTAGGTCAAAGGGAAATGTGCTAACGCTACTACATCATTGTAGGTCAATGGAAACTTGCTAATGCTACTTCATCATTGTAGAACAAAGGGAAACTTGCTAATGCTACTTCATCATTGTAGGTCAAAGAGAAATGTGCTAACGCTACTACATCATTGTAGGTCAATGGAAACTTGCTAATGCTACTTTATCATTGTAGGTCAAAGGGAAACAGGCCTGCAGGAGATCATTCATTATTGTGCTGTTTAGCATCTGTTGCTGAATGGTCTCACTGGATCCTCTGGGGCTAGGCTAACGTCTCTGGTCTCTGGCTAAATACAGCTGATCAACAAAGACATCTACATAGTCCACTACCCTATTCCCTACATAGTCCACTACCCTATTCCCTACATAGTCCACTACCCTATTCCCTACATAGTCCACTACCCTATTCCCTACATAGTCCACTACCCTATTCCCTACATAGTCCACTACCCTATTCCCTACATAGTCCACTACCCTATTCCCTACATATTCCACTACCCTATCCCCTATATAGTCCACTACCCTATCCCCTATATAGTGCACAATCCTATCCCCTACATGTATATAGTGCACTAGTTTTGACCAGGGCTCTGAGAGGACACAAGTCTCTTGGTTATGTCACAAAAGACACCCTATCCCCTATATAGTGCACTACTATGGGTCCTGGTCAAAAGTAGTGCACTATTTATGGAATAGGATAGTGCACTAAATCGAGAATAGGGTGTCATTTGGGATGCATTTTGAATGTGGACAGAAGCAAACGTTGCTCAGGGCGAGGATCCTAATAGTTCCCTGTTGTAGCTCCCTGGAGGTCAGTTCAGAGTATTACTCAGATACAGCTGTCTGGGGATCAGTTCAGAGCATCACTCAGATACAGCTGTCCTGGGATCAGTTCAGAGTATTACTCAGATACAGCTGTCCTGGGATCAGTTCAGAGTATTACTCAGATACAGCTGTCTGGGGATCAGTTCAGAGTATTACTCAGATACAGCTGTCCTGGGATCAGTTCAGAGTATTACTCAGATACAGCTGTCTGGGGATCAGTTCAGAGTATTACTCAGATACAGCTGTCCTGGGATCAGTTCAGAGTATTACTCAGATACAGCTGTCTGGGGATCAGTTCAGAGTATTACTCAGATACAGCTGTCTGGGGATCAGTTCAGAGTATTACTCAGATACAGCTGTCCTGGGATCAGTTCAGAGTATTACTCAGATACAGCTGTCCTGGGATCGGTTCAGAGTATTACTCAGATACAGCTGTCTGGGGATCAGTTCAGAGTATTACTCAGATACAGCTGTCCTGGGATCAGTTCAGAGTATTACTCAGATACAGCTGTCTGGGGATCAGTTCAGAGTATTACTCAGATACAGCTGTCCTGGGATCAGTTCAGAGTATTACTCAGATACAGCTGGATGATACCCCATCCCTCTCTCACTCTGTTTTTCTCTCTTCTCTCTCTCTTTCTCCTTCTCTCTGTCTCTCAATTCAATTTCAATTTAATGGGTTTTATTTGCATGGGAAACATATTTTTACATTGCCAAAGCAAGTGAAAATACACAATCAACAAAGTGAAATAAACAAAAACAAAATGAACAGTAAACATTACACTTCCAAAAGTTCCAAAAGAATAAAGACATTTCTAATGGCATATTGCAAATGCATATTTCTATATACAGTGTTGTAATGATGTAAAGTACAACAGGGAAAATAAATAAACATAAATATGGGTTGTATTTACAATGGTGTTTGTTCTTCACTGGTTGACCTTTTCTTGTGGCTGCTGTGATTGGTCACTGTGGTATTTCACCCAGTAGATATGGGAGTTTATCAAAATCGGGTTTGTTTTCGAATTCTTTGTGGGTCTGTGTAATCTGAGGGAAATATGTGTCTCTCTTATATGGTCATACATTTGGCAGGAGGTTTAGGAAGTGCAGCTCAGTTTCCACCTCATTTTGTGGGCAGTGTTGCACATAGCCTGTCTTCTCTTGAGAGCCAGGTGTGGCTACGGCGGCCTTTCTCAATAGCAAGGCTATGATCTCTGAGTCTGTACATAGTCAAAGCTTTCCTTAAGTTTGGGTCAGTCACAGTGGTCAGGTATTCTGCCACGTTGTACTCTCTGTTTATGGCCAAATAGCATTCTAGTTTGCTCTGTTTTTTTGTAAATTCTTTCCAAAGTGTCAAGTAATTATCTTTTTGTTTTTTCATGATTTTGTTGGGTCTAATTGTGTTGCTGTCCTGGGGCTCTGTGGGGTGTGTTTGTGTTTGTGAACAGAGCCCCAGGACCAGCTTGCTTAGGGGGCTCTTCTCCAGGTTCATCTCTCTGTAGGTGATGGCTTTGTTATGGAAGGTTTGGGAATCGCTTCCTTTTATCTGGTTCTAGAATTTAACAGCTCTTTTCTGGATTTTGATAATTAGCGGGTATCGGCCTAATTCTGCTCTGCATGCATTATTTGGTGTTTTACTTTGTACACAGAGAATAGTCTCAATTTGGTGTTTGTCCTATTTTGTGAATTCTTGTTTGGTGAGCGGACACCAGACCTGATTCAAGTATTTTTAGCCAGATCCTAATTGGTATGTTGAATTTGATGTTCCTTTTGATGGCATAGAAGTCCCTTCTTGCCTTGTCTCTCAGATCGTTCACAGCTTTGTGGAAGTTACCTGTGGCGCTGATGTTTAGGCAGAGTTATGTATAGTTTTTTGTGTGCTCTAGGGCAACGGTGTCTAAATGGAATTTGTATTTGTGGTCCTGGACACTGGACCTTTTTGGAAACCATTATTTTTGTCTTACTGAGATTTACTCTCAGGGCCCAGGTCTGACAGAACCTGTGCAGAAGATCTAGGTGCTGCTGTAGGCTCTCCTTGGTTGGTGACAGAAGCACCAGATCATCAGCAAACAGTAGACACTTGACTTCAGATACTAGTAGGATTCTGATTCTGGCCGGGTGCGGCAGACTTTTCTAGTGCCCGCTCCAATTTGTTGATATATATGTTGAAGAGGGTGGTGCTTAAGCTGCATCCCTGTCTCATCCCACGGTCCTGTGGAAATAAATGTTTTTTGCCCATTTTAACCGCACACTTGTTATTTGTATATGGATTTTATGTCGTATGTTTTTCCCCCAACTCCACTTTCCATCAATTTATATAGCAGACCCTCAAGCCAAATTGAGTCAAACGCTTTTTTGAAATCAACAAAGCATGAGAAGACTTTGCCTTTGTTTTGGTTTGTTTGTTTGTCAATTAGGGTGTGCAGGGTGAATACGTGGTCTGTCATACGGTAATTTGGTAAAAATCCAATTTGGCTTTTGCTCAGTACACTGTTTCGCTGAGGAAATGTAAGAGTCTGCTGTTAATGATAATGCAGAGGATTTTCCCAGGGTTGCTGTTGACTCCTATTCCACGGGAGTTATTAGGGTCAAATTTGTCTCCACTTCTGTGGATTGGGGTGATCAGTCCTTGGTTCCAAATATTGGGGAAGATGCCAGAGCTGAGGATACCACTAAAGTGTTATATTTTATCTCTTTCAGTGGAACACCCAGACAAGATGGCTAACGATCAAGGTAAGCAGACTCAACATATAACACACAGACACACACACACAGACACACACACACACACACACACACACACACACACACACACACACACACACACACACACACATACACACACACACACACACACACACACACACACACACACACACGGACACACACACACACACACACACACACACGGACACACACACACACACACACACACACACACACACACACACACACACACACACACACACACACACACACACACACACACATACACACACACACACAAACACACACACACACACACACACACGGACACACACACACACACACACACACGGACACACACACACACACACACACACACACACACACACACACGGACACACACACAGACACACACAAGACACACACACACACATGTTTCTGTAGAGGGATGACTGTGTGTCTACCAGTTGGACCATTCATCATAGTAATTGCACTGCATTCCTTTGGAGACAGAAAAAGGAATGTGTCCAAAATGGCACCCTATTCCCTATTAAGTGCACTACTTTTGACCAGGACCCAATGGGCTCTCATCAAAAGCAGTGCACTAAATAGGAAATAGGGTGTCATTTTGGCAGCTTAGATGTGTAAAGAGTTAAAAGGGTTTATCCTTACTACAGTCCCTCCGACATAACTTCCAGCAGGTGAAGGGTAATAAGGCCCAGCTATCTTCAGGGACCAGGGGAATGAAGGCCAATTATAGTCCTAGCTGTTTTAATAAAGCATTACCACCATGAAAAGGAAATAATTCAAATCTCTCTGTCTCTTGTCTCTTTCTTTTGCCCCTCTCTCAAATAAATGTAAAACATGAAACAAACGCGGTGGCGCTTCCTCTCTGTCTTTCATGAGTGACTTCTTTCAACGCTGAATATTCCCCTTTAGAAAATCTCAATTGAAAATAGGTTTCTAAATTAGCCCTTTGAGTGGTAAATTGTCTTAGCAGAGAAAAAGGACGGCGAGGAGGGGGGGTGAGGGGAGAGGGGAGAGGAGGGGCACCTTTTGCTATATTGAATGATAATGGCGGGTGTTAAATTATGTTGGGTGTTGAATTGAGTGTGTGCTTCCCCATTGGCGCACTATTCCATATGTAGTGCACTACTTTTGACCAGAAACCTATATAGGGAATAGGGGACAGAGACGCTGTCTTGTCTTCTTGTTGCTATGACACTAATGAGAGTTCCTCTTTAGAGCTGGTTTAATTAAGAGTAGGAGAGTGGTCCTCGCTTGCTCTCTCTCTATCTATCTATCTATCTATCTATCTCTCTCTCTCACACAGACAGACAGACAGACAGACACACACACACACACACACACACACACACACACATACACACACACACACACACACACACACACACACACACACACACACACACACACACACACACACACACACACACACACACACACACACACACACACACACACATACACACACACACACAAAGGGCTCTTACACAGCTTTTAATTGACGTTTTGTGGAAACATTGTATTTTGAGAGAGAGAGAGAAAAAAAAGGAGAGATTGAGTTGTTGTCACCATATGAAGTGGTCACATTGAAGTGTACAATTATTTAGGGACATCTAATTCTGAAATATTTAATTGCATAAGCCATCTGTTTTTACAGATGAAGGTTAATCAGTAAAGCCACGTGTAAAATGCAAAGGCTTTACGTCCCATTCAATGGCACCCTATTCCCTGTACAGAGTCCTATGGCTCTGGTCTAAAGTAGGGAACGATATAGGCTATAGGGAGGGATTTGGAACGGAGAGGCTGAGGGCAGGATTAGAACCTTGGTTGGTGCATCATTACATCACCATGGTCATCATATTTAAATCACTCTCATGTTTACTAATTTAGTTATTTTGCCAATAGGAAGGCCACTGTAAGAATGTGTAGCCAGCCTGCAACATGTGCACAATCTGGAATAATATACCAACAACTGTGATTTAGTACAGAATTATTTTTTTTAAATGTATTTTACCTTTATGAAACTAGGCAAGTCAGTTAAGAACAAATTCTTATTTTCAATGATGGCCTAGGAACAGTGGGGTTAAACTGCCTTGTTCAGGGGCAGAACGACAGATTTTTACCTTGTCAGCTCGGGGATTCAATCTTGCAACCTTCCAGTTACTAGTCCAACACTCTAACCACTAGGCTGCCTGCCATCCCAATTATAGCCTAAGCTGCCTCATATATATATATATATAGCCATAGATGTTAGTCTCTCTAGACTGTAGAAGCTGATCCCTTATCAGAATAAAACATAACTCTAATGTTAAGGTCTGAATGTGAATTAGAGAAAGCTGATCCCAGAGCAGTGCTGCTTTCTATCGATCGTATCAGTATGGACACATGGTCTAACGATGCTCCAACACACGGTGTTTGGGGAAACACGTGCTACGTCTGCAGCCGTCGTTAATAAACCAGGGTCCTGGTCAAAAGTAGTGCAGGCCTTGACATAGTCAATGCACTGCAGTCCAAGCACCTCAATTTACCCTTGACAAACGACAGCATTTAACGTTGTGAAGTCTCCAACACACACACACACACACATGAAAAACTGAAGACGTTGTGAAGTCCCCAACACAAAGGAAAATACAGAGACATGTAAATATCAGATGTTAGGAGCGGACTTTATGTGGGGCAGAACTCAGGGGCTAAATGTATTTCTTAAAGAGAGTGAAAGCCCTTGTGTGTGTTGGCGCTTACACACACACACACACACACACACACACACACACACACACACACACACACACACACGCACACACACATACGTACGCACACTTACACACATTCACAGGAGGTTAAAATCTTGTGAAACTGATCCAGGGGAGGCATTCGTAGAATCTCGGGCCAGAGATTGATGGTTGGGGCCATTTCTCTGGCCTCCCCTCCTCACTCTGTCCCCTATCATACCTCCTCTGTCTCCTATCATACCTCCTCTGCCTCCTATCATACCTCCTCTGTCCTCTATCATACCTCCTCTGTCTCCTATCATACCTCCTCTGTCCTCTATCATACCTCCTCTGTCTCCTATCATACCTCCTCTGCCTCCTATCATACCTCCTCTGTCCTCTATCATACCTCCTCTGTCTCCTATCATACCTCCTCTGTTCTAGAATGTCTAGTCCCTATTCTAGAATATCTTCTAGTCCCTGTTCCAGAATGTCTTCTAGTCCCTGTCTTCTAGTTCCTGTTCCAGAATGTTTTCTAGTCCCTGTTCTAGGATGTCTTCTAGTCCCTGTTCTAGGATGTCTTCTAGTCCCTGTTCCAGAATGTCTTCTAATCCCTGTCTTCTAGTCCCTGTTCCAGAATGTCTTCTAGTCCCTGTCTTCTAGTTCCTGTTCCAGAATGTCTTCTAGTCCCTGTTCTAGGATGTCTTCTATTCCCTGTTCTAGGATGTATTCTAGTCCCTGTTCTAGAATGTCTTCTAGTCCCTGTTCCAGAATGTCTTCTAGTCCCTGTCTTCTAGTCCCTGTTCCAGAATGTCTTCTAGTCCCTGTTCCAGAATGTCTTCTAGTCCCTGTTCTATCATGTGTTTTGAGTCCCTGTTCCAAGTACAGTCTGTCTCATAGTCTCATAGTGAAGTTTAGTTGATTAAGGCAAAGTCTCTTCTTCTAGTGTTTTAACGGTCGGTTTTGCATTAGAAGTCATGGGGCTTTTCCAAAAATTGTAACAATCAAATCACCGATCATGAATTTGATTCATCAGTCACCATAGAAAAGAGCTCTGTTTGTTTCAGCGCTGGATATGAAATCTGTTATGATGACAGGCAGCACTATTACAGCCTCAATATTTCATTGTTGTTCAAAACTCACTTGTATCCCAGCCATGTGTTTTATGAAACTCTCTGCTCTTTGTCTTCCTCCGTTATAACATTTACAAAAATAAATACATAAATAAATAAATAAATAAGGAAATGCTGCATGTTTCAAACAACAGAGCAACCCCTCCCCACCCCCAAGTCATAAAGAGCCTACCAAATGGCACCCTCTTCCCTGCATAGGGCACTAATTTCCACCAGAACTCAGGGGACTCTGGTGAAGCATAGAGCACTACGTAGAGAATAGGGTGCGGGTGGAGACTCACCCGTAGACTGTCCCTGAAGCACAGCATCTCTGGAGGACTCAATGTGGCCCCAGCCGGCCTCTAGCTGTCTCTATGATCTACACAGCCAGTGAATATGTGAAGAAAGACTGTTATTTTTTGTTCTGCCAAGTACACTACAGACCACTACAATACACTACAGACCACTACAATACATTATTATAGTACACTACAGACCACTACAATACATTATTATAGTACACTACAGACCACTACAATACACTATTATAGTACACTACAAACCACTACAATACATTATTATAGTACACTACAGACCACTACAATACACTATTATAGTACACTACAGACCACTACAATACATTATTATAGTACACTACAGACCACTACAATACATTATTATAATACACTACAGACCACTACAATACACTATTATAGTACACTACAGACCACTACAATACATTATTATAGTACACTACAGACCACTACAATACACTATTATAGTACACTACAGACCACTACAATACATTATTATAGTACACTACAGACCACTACAATACATTATTATAGTACACTACAGACCACTACAATACACTATTATAGTACACTACAGACCACTACAATACACTATTATAGTACACTACAGACCACTACAATACATTATTATAGTACACTACAGACCACTGCAATACACTACAGACCACTACAATACATTATTATAGTACACTACAGACCACTACAATACACTATTATAGTACACTACAGACCACTACAATACACTATTATAGTACACTACAGACCACTACAATACATTATTATAGTACACTACAGACCACTACAATACACTATTATAGTACACTACAGACCACTACAATACACTATTATAGTACACTACAGACCACTACAATACATTATTATAGTACACTACAGACCACTACAATACACTATTATAGTACACTACAGACCACTACAATACACTATTATAGTACACTACAGACCACTACAATACATTATTATAGTACACTACAGACCACTGCAATACACTACAGACCACTACAATACATTATTATAGTACACTACAGACCACTACAATACACTATTATAGTACACTACAGACCACTACAATACACTATTATAGTACACTACAGACCACTACAATACATTATTATAGTACACTACAGACCACTACAATACACTATTATAGTACACTACAGACCACTACAATACACTATTATAGTACACTACAGACCACTACAATACATTATTATAGTACACTACAGACCACTACAATACACTATTATAGTACACTACAGACCACTACAATACATTATTATAGTACACTACAGACCACTACAATACATTATTATAGTACACTACAGACCACTACAATACATTATTATAGTACACTACAGACCACTACAATACATTATTATAGTACACTACAGACCACTACAATACACTATTATAGTACACTACAGACCACTACAATACACTATTATAGTACACTACAGACCACTACAATACACTATTATAGTACACTACAGACCACTACAATACATTATTATAGTACACTACAGACCACTACAATACACTATTATAGTACACTACAGACCACTACAATACATTATTATAGTACACTACAGACCACTGCAATACACTACAGACCACTACAATACATTATTATAGTACACTACAGACCACTACAATACACTACAGACCAATTACAGACCACCACAGACCACTACAATAGTACACTACAGACCAATTACAGACCACTACCATATACTACAACAGTCCACTACAGACCACCACAGACCACTACAATTGTACACTTTAGACCACTACAACAGTACACTACAGACCACTACAACAGTACACTACAGACCACTACAACAGTACACTACAGACCACTACAACAGTCCATTACAGACCACTACAACAGTACACTACAGTACACTACAGACCACTACAACAGTACACTACAGACCACTACAACAGTACACTACAGACCACTACAACAGTACACTACAGACCACTACAACAGTACACTACAGACCACTACAACAGTACACTACAGACCACTACAACAGTACACTACAGTACACTACAACAGTACACTACAGTACACTACAACAGTACACTACAGTCCACTACAATAGTACACTTTGGGGGATACACTACAGACCACTACAATACATTATTATAGTACACTACAGACCACTGCAATACACTACAGACCACTACAATACATTATTATAGTACACTACAGACCACTACAATACACTACAGACCAATTACAGACCACCACAGACCACTACAATAGTACACTACAGACCAATTACAGACCACTACCATATACTACAACAGTCCACTACAGACCACCACAGACCACTACAATTGTACACTTTAGACCACTACAACAGTACACTACAGACCACTACAACAGTACACTACAGACCACTACAACAGTACACTACAGACCACTACAACAGTCCATTACAGACCACTACAACAGTACACTACAGTACACTACAGACCACTACAACAGTACACTACAGACCACTACAACAGTACACTACAGACCACTACAACAGTACACTACAGACCACTACAACAGTACACTACAGACCACTACAACAGTACACTACAGACCACTACAACAGTACACTACAGTACACTACAACAGTACACTACAGTACACTACAACAGTACACTACAGTCCACTACAATAGTACACTTTGGGGGATACACTACAGACCACTACAATACATTATTATAGTACACTACAGACCACTGCAATACACTACAGACCACTACAATACATTATTATAGTACACTACAGACCACTACAATACACTACAGACCAATTACAGACCACCACAGACCACTACAATAGTACACTACAGACCAATTACAGACCACTACCATATACTACAACAGTCCACTACAGACCACCACAGACCACTACAATTGTACACTTTAGACCACTACAACAGTACACTACAGACCACT
>NC_138303.1:110847500-110850000 GCF_965601325.2 Salmo salar | reverse complement strand
ACCCCTATACTACACTACATCACTATACTACACTACACCACTATACTACACTACACCACTATACTACATCACTACACCACCCCCACCCTACACCACCACTCGCTGTAATCTGAGAGTGTTGGCAGAACATCTCCTAGATCCGGCGTGACTCGCTGGAATGACAGCGTGCTCACTGACCCGCCGCAATGCCTGCTGGGATGAATTAGGAAGTAGCCGTGTGGCTTCTGTCTGTTCTTCTGATTGGAGCAGATGGTCGAGCCATCCGGCCTGTCGCCTTCCCAGCGTGGTAGAGGTCAAGAGTTCACTGACGGAGCACAGACCTCCGTGTAATACCTTTGTTCTCCAGGGATACGAGCAGTGTGACAATGGTACCCTATTGCTTTTGACCATCCAGTCTGCAACATACATTATACCGTCAAATAGGGTGCCATTTTGGGACAGAGCCACCCACTTCCAACTGTGCCGTAGGTGTGTGCAGTAAGTGTGCCAGCTGGATGTCAAGGATAGTGACCCATTTATGCTAACCCCTGAGACGGGCTGAGACCACAGCCGTGGCTGGTCAGGTGTTGTGGGACAGAGAGTCATCTTATTTGTCTGTCTGTGTTCTCTTTGGTTCTACTAAACATTCTTATAATGTCCTCAGATGTTCTAGAAGGTATAAATGTTCATAGATGTTCTACTAAAATGTTGTTAGAGAGTTTTGATCCTGACTGAGGTCAGAACACTTGATGGATAGTCAAGGATTGAGCCCCAGATATTGTAGTTATAGGACAATCACTAGTTCTAGTTATAGGACAATCACTAGTTCTAGTTATAGGACAATCACTAGTTATAGGACAATCACTAGTTCTAGTTATAGAACAATCACTAGTTCTAGTTATAGGACAATCACTAGTTCTAGTTATAGGACAATCACTAGTTCTAGTTATAGGACAATCACTAGTTATAGTTATAGAACAATCACTAGTTATAGTTATAGGACAATCACTAGTTATAGTTATAGAACAATCACTAGTTATAGTTATAGGACAATCACTAGTTCTAGTTATAGGACAATCACTAGTTATAGTTATAGAACAATCACTAGTTATAGTTATAGGACAATCACTAGTTACTGTTATAGGACAATCCCTAGTTATAGGACAATCCCTAGTTATAGGACAATCACTAGTTATAGTTATAGGACAATCCCTAGTTATAGGACAATCCCTAGTTATAGGACAATCCCTAGTTATAGGACAATCATTAGTTCTAGTTATAGGACAATCATTAGTTCTAGTTATAGGACAATCACTAGTTATAGGACAATCACTAGTTACTGTTATAGGACAATCACTAGTTATAGGACAATCACTAGTTACTGTTATAGGACAATCACTAGTTATAGGACAATCACTAGTTCTAGGACAATCACTAGTTATAGGACAATCACTAGTTATAGGATAATCACTAGTTCTAGTTATAGGACAATCACTAGTTATAGGATAATCACTAGTTATAGTTATAGGACACTGGGCTTTCCCGGTGAGGCACGAAACGAGGGCGGACACCCTCTCACGGCCCGAAGGGTGGACGGTATAAGTCCAGCTGCAACAGGAACCCCTGGCAGTTCGCAGCCGTCCCATAGTATTCCCGGGGAAGGGAGAGACGAATCCCACTAGGACCAGGAGAGGGGGACGAGTAGTGGAGACTGGTGGAGGCGCTGGAAGAACTCCCTGTCTCTCCCAGCGGTCCATTGTCTGGACAACGCGGTCCATGGCGGTGCCAAGATGGTGGAGCATCGCTGCATGCTCCCCGGACGCGCTCCTCCACCCCTATACCCGGGTACCTGCTCCTGCTGACACCATATACGGGTCCGGAATTCTGTTAGGGGTGCGTACTGGCTGCAGGGAAGTCAGGCGCAGGAGAGCAAAAACTGGGTTACAATGGAGCAGTTTAAATACATAAAACCACCGGAAATTCAGAACAAACAATCAATGGGTACAAAATCGGAGCACCAGATAAACGTGCACATGCACTTACAATAAACAATTCCGGACAAGGACATGGGGGGGAACAGAGGGTTAAATACACAACATGTAACGAGGGAATTGAAACCAGGTGTGTGGGAAGACAAGACAAAACAAATGGAAAATGAAAAGTGGATCGATGATGGCTAGAAGACCGACGATGCCAACCACCGAACGCCGCCCGAACAAGGAGAGGAACCGACTTCGGCTGTAGTCGTGACAGCATGGTGTTGGCAGCATCATGCTGTGGGGATGTTTTTTAACGGCAGGGACTGGAGGACTAGTCAGGATCGAGGGAAAGATGAACGGAGCAAAGTACAGAGAGATCCTTGATGAAAACCTGCTCCAGAGTGCTCAGACTGGGGCGAAGGTTTACCTTCCAACAGGACAACGACCCTAAGCACACAGCCAAGACAATGCAGGAGTGGCTTTGGGACACGTCTCTGAATGTCCTTGAGTGGTCCAGCCAGAGCCCGGACTTGATCCCGATC
>NC_138303.1:110835000-110842500 GCF_965601325.2 Salmo salar | reverse complement strand
CTGTAGTAATGACAGGTAGGATTGGGTGGGACTGTAGTAACGACAGGTAGGATTGGGTGTGACTGTAGTAATGCCAGGTAGAAGTGGGTGGGACTGTAGTAAGACAGGTAGAAGTGGGTGGGACTGTAGTAATGCCAGGTAGAGGTGGGTGGGACTATGTTAATGACAGGTAGAAGTGGGTGGGACTGTAGTAAGACAGGTAGAAGTGGGTGGGACTGTAGTAAGACAGGTAGAAGTGGGTGGGACTGTAGTAATGCCAGGTAGAAGTGGGTGGGACTGTGGTAATGACAGGTAGAAGTGGGTGGGACTGTAGTAATGACAGGTAGAAGTGGGTGGGACTATGTTAATGACAGGTAGAAGTGGGTGGGACTATGTTAATGACAGGTAGAGGTGGGTGGGACTGTAGTAATGACAGGTAGAAGTGGGTGGGACTATGTTAATGACAGGTAGAAGTGGGTGGGACTGTAGTAATGACAGGTAGAAGTGGGTGGGACTGTAGTAATGACAGGTAGAAGTGGGTGGGACTGTAGTAATGACAGGTAGAAGTGGGTGGGACTGTAGTAATGACAGGTAGAAGTGGGTGGGACTGTAGTAATGACAGGTAGAAGTGGGTGGGACTATGTTAATGACAGGTAGAAGTGGGTGGGACTGTAGTAATGACAGGTAGAAGTGGGTGGGACTATGTTAATGACAGGTAGAAGTGGGTGGGACTGTAGTAATGACAGGTAGAAGTGGGTGGGACTGTAGTAATGACAGGTAGAAGTGGGTGGGACTATGTTAATGACAGGTAGAAGTGGGTGGGACTGTAGTAATGACAGGTAGAAGTGGGTGGGACTGTAGTAATGACAGGTAGAAGTGGGTGGGACTGTAGTAAGACTGGTAGAAGTGGGTGGGACTGTAGTAATCACAGGTAGAAATGGGTGGGACTATGTTAATGACAGGTAGAAGTGGGTGGGACTATGTTAATGACAGGTAGAAGTGGGTGGGACTATGTTAATGACAGGTAGAAGTGGGTGGGACTGTAGTAATGGCAGGTAGAAGTGGGTGGGACTGTAGTAATGACAGGTAGAAGTGGGTGGGACTGTAGTAATGACAGGTAGAAGTGGGTGGGACTATGTTAATAACAGGTAGAAGTGGGTGGGACTGTAGTAATGACAGGTAGAAGTGGGTGGGACTATGTTAATGACAGGTAGAAGTGGGTGGGACTGTAGTAATGACAGGTAGAAGTGGGTGGGACTGTAGTAATGACAGGTAGAAGTGGGTGGGACTATGTTAATGACAGGTAGAAGTGGGTGGGACTGTAGTAATGACAGGTAGAAGTGGGTGGGACTGTAGTAATGACAGGTAGAAGTGGGTGGGACTGTAGTAATGACAGGTAGAAGTGGGTGGGACTATGTTAATGACAGGTAGAAGTGGGTGGGACTATGTTAATGACAGGTAGAAGTGGGTGGGACTATGTTAATGACAGGTAGAAGTGGGTGGGACTATGTTAATGACAGGTAGAAGTGGGTGGGACTATGTTAATGACAGGTAGAAGTGGGTGGGACTGTAGTAATGACAGGTAGAAGTGGGTGGGACTATGTTAATGACAGGTAGAAGTGGGTGGGACTGTAGTAATGACAGGTAGAAGTGGGTGGGACTGTAGTAATGACAGGTGGCTTCTTTTACTGCTGTTGTTTAATTATGTGTTACTTTTATTTTCCATTTTCTGTTTTTTACTTATCTATTTTTTTTACTTAACACTTCTTTTACATTTTTTTCTTAACTTCTTAAAGTTAAATGGCTACCGACCCGGAGCAAATTAAGGTTAAGCACCTTGCTCAAGGATACATTGACAGATTTTAGCATTAGCTTTAACATTAGCATCTTTGCCACTGAGTTCTTTATACTATTAGCAATAGCATTAGCATACCCTCTTCCACAGACACGGGCTACAGGCTGCAGGTAGCATTCATTAGCTATTGTCAAGCCATTCACATTGCATCCTCTCTCTCTCTCTCTGTCGAGGAACACACTTAAAGTGGGGAATCTGGGATTTAAACAACAACACTTTTCGTTAGTCATTACTTTAAAAATCCAAAAATTGATGTACCAAACAAGTAATCCCAGATTGCCACTTTAACTATGTACAATAGCTATGTTGAAGTATGTTTCTCTCTAGAGAGGCAAGGGGGGCCCCATTGTTGTGAATGAGTGGAAATAGTTTTGGCATTTGGAACAGAGTGGTTGTAACCTATTAGGTTGGTCCTTGATCATAATGTAGTGTTCCTTGGGGATCGTCAGCTGTTCAAAGCTCAGGACCGGAGAAACAGAGCTTTCCAGTCTTTCATCCCAGGGCCAACATGTATTTAGAGAACGAGAGATGTAGAAAGGAATTGAGGAAGGAAATATCCATTTCTCCAGTGGGTTGTATTGGAAACACGTTGGACAGTCTTTTCAAGCATCAAGTTAAGGGTCATATAATTCCCCACTTGTGCATTTATAAGCTCTGTACCGCATTTGAAGGGATACTATGTGAGCAGCATAAGAAATGAATGACTTAATGTGTAATTTGCATTAATTAAATGTTGTCATTAGAATATAAAATGTTTTACGCTCATTTGATGTTCCTATTTCCTGTCCCTGTTGTATTTCAGACATTGGTCAGATGTTCCTATTTCCTGTCCCTGTTGTATTTCAGACATTGGTCAGATGTTCCTATTTCCTGTCCCTGTTGTATTTCAGACATTGGTCAGATGTTCCTATTTCCTGTCCCTGTTGTATTTCAGACATTGGTCAGATGTTCCTATTTCCTGTCCCTGTTGTATTTCAGACATTGGTCAGATGTTCCTATTTCCTGTCCCTGTTGTATTTCAGACATTGGTCAGATGTTCCTATTTCCTGTCCCTGTTGTATTTCAGACATTGGTCAGATGCGTCCTCCTCACGGCAGCGTGACGCCCCAGAAGAACAGCAACCTCCTGGTCATCATCGTGGTCTCCGTGGGAGCCGTTACCGTGGTAGTGGTCGTCATAGTAGCGCTCATATGCACCAGGCGCTCCTCCGCACAACAGAGAAAGTGAGTTGGATTGCCTCTTCATCCTCTTCTCCCCTTCCTCCTCACTCCCCTTCTACCTGTTCCCCTTCCACCTGTTCCCCTTCCTCCTCACTCCCCTTCCACCTGTTCCCCTTCCTCCTCACTCCCCTTCCACCTGTTCCCCTTCCTCCTCACTCCCCTTCCACCTGTTCCCCTTCCTCCTCACTCCCCTTCCACCTGTTCCCCTTCCACCTCACTCCCCTTCCACCAGTTCCCCTTCCACCTCACTCCCCTTCCACCTGTTCCCCTTCCACCTCACTCCCCTTCCACCTGTTCCCCTTCCTCCTCACTCCCCTTCCACCTGTTCCCCTTCCTCCTCACTCCCCTTCCACCTGTTCCCCTTCCTCCTCACTCCCCTTCCACCTGTTCCCCTTCCTCCTCACTCCCCTTCCACCTGTTCCCCTTCCACCTCACTCCCCTTCTACCAGTTCCCCTTCCACCTCACTCCCCTTCCACCAGTTCCCCTTCCTCCTCACTCCCCTTCCACCTGTTCCCCTTCCTCCTCACTCCCCTTCCACCTGTTCCCCTTCCTCCTCACTCCCCTTCCACCTGTTCCCCTTCCTCCTCACTCCCCTTCCACCTGTTCCCCTTCCTCCTCACTCCCCTTCTACCTGTTCCCCTCACTCCCCTTCCACCTGTTCCCCTTCCACCTTACTCCCCTTCCTCCTCAAATCAAATCAAATCAAAATCAAATCAAATCAAATCAAATTTATTTATATAGCCCTTCGTACATCAGCTGATATCTCAAAGTGCTGTACAGCAACCCAGCCTAAAACCCCAAACAGCAAGCAATGCATGTGAAAGAAGCACTCCCCTTCCTCCTCACTCCCCTTCCACCTCACTCCCCTTCCTCCTCACTCCCCTTCCTCCTCACTCCCCTTCCACCGCTTCCTCTTCCCTTTCCGCCACCTCTTCCCCTTCTGCCACCTTCTCAGCTCACTGGTCACCATAGCAGCACCCACTTGTAGCACGCGCTCCAGCAGGTATATCTCACTGGTCACCCCCAAAGCCAATTCCTCCTTTGGCCACCTTTCCTTCCAGTTCTCTGCTGCCAATGACTGAAACGAACTACAAAAATCTCTGAAGCTGGAGACTCATATCTCCCTCACTAGCTTGAAGCACCAGCTGCCAGAGCAGCTCACAGATCACTGCACCTGTACATAGCCCATCTGTAAACAGCCCATCCAACTACCTCATCCCCATACTGTATTTATTTATTTATTTATTTATCTTGCTCCTTTGCACCCCAGTATTCATCTTCTGCACATCTACCATTCCAGTGTTTAATTGCTATATTGTAATTACTTCGCCACCATGGCCTATTTATTGACTTAACTCCCTTATCTTACCTCATTTGCACTCACTGTATATAGACTTTTTGTTTTCTTTTGTTCTACTGTATTATTGACTGTATGTTTTGTTTATTCCATGTGTAACTCTTGTGTTGTTGTATGTGTCGAACTGCTTTGCTTTATCTTGGCCAGGTCGCAGTTGCAAATGAGAACTTGTTCTCAACTAGCCTACCTGGTTAAATAAAGGTTAAATAATTGTTTTACTTTTTTTTTTTTTTGTAAATTAAAAAAACCTTATCCTTCCTCCCCACTCACTTTCTCCCCTTCCCCCTCACCTTCACCCCTTCCCCCTCACCTTCTCCCCTTCCCCCTCACCTTCTCCCCTTCCCCCTCACCTTCACCCCTTCCCCCTCACCTTCTCCCCTTCCCCCTCACCTTCACCCCTTCCCCCTCACCTTCACCCCTTCCCCCTCACCTTCTCCCCTTCCCCCTCACCTTCTCCCCTTCCCCCTCACCTTCTCCCCTTCCCCCTCACCTTCTCCCCTTCCCCCTCACCTTCTCCCCTTCCCCCTCACCTTCTCCCCTTCCCCCTCACCTTCTCCCCTTCCCCCTCACCTTCCCCCCTTCCCCCTCACATTTTCCCCCTTCCACCTCTTCCCCTTTAGGAGATATCCTCCCTCTGTATGAATGTGTCCCAAATGGAACACTATTCCCTTCATAGTGCTTGGACCATACCCTGTCAAAGTAGTGTGCACTATATAGGGAATAGGGGGCAATTCGGGACACATATTAGAGTTTTAAAGGAAGGGTATATTAGTTTAAACTTTCTATGTTTACCAGTAAACTATCAGAATTGTTGTAACTTTCAAGGATTTTATGCAATTTTTCACAAGACATCTAGTGGCTATTTTGGTACAGTACTTCAGATTATCACAGGTATCTGTAATTATCTCTGGCCCTCTGTCTGGCCTTATCGCATTTAAACTATATAAAATGATCAAATAAAATGATTTTTTTTTTTTTATAAAAAAAAATAGAATGACAAAGCTGTAGAACATTATCCTAAATATAATCCATCAATTTAGTGAATACCATTGGTGATTAATATGAGGTTTTCACCAAGAAATATCCTTTATTATTTATTGTATTATGTCAATATGTCTTTGTTGTCAGTGTTTTGGCTCCAAAAAAAGTCAATAGCTGGAAGAGTTGCGGAGATAATTTGAGAATTATTGATTAATTAGGCTATTTTCTCTTGAACCATCTGGTCTATCTACTAGAAACGAATTGACAATATGGACACAGATATAAAAAAAATTATAATATAATATAATATATTTTTTTAAGTTATTCAAGTATAAATGACCAAAGTTACTATAGATTGCTATAGATAACCTGTTAATTACCAAAATGAATGAAGATTCTGATAACTTTGGTAAGTTACCGGTAACTTTGCAACGCTAGACGCAGGAACTCTGTGGTCTGCTAGTAGATTAACACAGCGTTCTCTTATTTCAAACCGTTAGCTCAGGAGCGGCACTGTGTTAACACATGTTATATTTCTATTTAAACAGTCTGATATCCTGTTAACACATGTTTTATTTCTATTTAAACAGTCTGATATCCTGTTAACACATGTTATATTTCTATTTAAACAGTCTGATATCCTGTTAACACATGTTATATTTAAACATTTAAACAGTCTGATATCCTGTTAACACATGTTATATTTCTATTTAAACAGTCTGATATCCTGTTAACACATGTTATATTTAAACATTTAAACAGTCTGATATCCTGATAACACATGTTATATTTCTTTAAACAGTCTGATATCCTGTTAACACATGTTATATTTCTATTTAAACAGTCTGATATCCTGTTAACACATGTTATATTTCTATTTAAACAGTCTGATATCCTGTTAACACATGTTATATTTCTATTTAAACAGTCTGATATCCTGTTAACACATGTCATATTTCTATTTAAACAGTCTGATATCCTGTTAACACATGTTTTATTTCTATTTAAACAGTCTGATATCCTGTTAACACATGTTATATTTAAACATTTAAACAGTCTGATATCCTGTTAACACATGTTATATTTCTATTTAAACAGTCTGATATCCTGTTAACACATGTTATATTTAAACATTTAAACAGTCTGATATCCTGTTAACACATGTTATATTTCTATTTAAACAGTCTGATATCCTGTTAACACATGTTATATTTAAACATTTAAACAGTCTGATATCCTGTTAACACATGTTATATTTCTATTTAAACAGTCTGATATCCTGTTAACACATGTTATATTTCTATTTAAACAGTCTGATATCCTGTTAACACATGTTATATTTAAACATTTAAACAGTCTGATATCCTGTTAACACATGTTATATTTCTATTTAAACAGTCTGATATCCTGTTAACACATGTTTTATTTCTATTTTAACAGTCTGATATCCTGTTAACACATGTTATATTTAAACAGTCTGATATCCTGTTAACAGATGTTATATTTAAACATTTAAACAGTCTGATATCCTGTTAACACATGTTATATTTCTATTTAAACAGTCTGATATCCTGTTAACACATGTTATATTTCTATTTAAACAGTTTGATATCCTGTTAACACGTTTTATTTCTATTTAAACAGTCTGATATTCTGTTAACACATGTTATATTTAAACATTTAAACAGTCTGATATCCTGTTAACACATGTTATATTTCTATTTAAACAGTCTGATATCCTGTTAACACATGTTATATTTCTATTTAAACAGTTTGATATCCTGTTAACACATGTTACATTTCTATTTAAACAGTTTGATATCCTGTTAACACATGTTATATTTCTATTTAAACAGTCTGATATCCTGTTAACACATGTTAT
The DNA here is from genome assembly GCF_965601325.2 of Salmo salar. NCBI lineage: Eukaryota > Metazoa > Chordata > Actinopteri > Salmoniformes > Salmonidae > Salmo > Salmo salar. The sequence goes on along the minus strand of NC_138303.1, from coordinate 110,835,225 downwards.
ATTTAAACATTTAAACAGTCTGATATCCTGTTAACACATGTTATATTTCTATTTAAACAGTCTGATATCCTGTTAACACATGTTATATTTCTATTTAAACAGTCTGATATCCTGTTAACACATGTTATATTTCTATTTAAACAGTCTGATATCCTGATAACACATGTTATATTTCTATTTAAACAGTCTGATATCCTGATAACACATGTTATATTTCTATTTAAA
>NC_138303.1:110815000-110832500 GCF_965601325.2 Salmo salar | reverse complement strand
TGCTTCCTATCCTCTCCTCCTGCATTTCCCTGTCCCTCTCCTTCTCCTTCTCCTTCTCCTTCTCCTTCTCCTTCTCCTTCTCCTTCTCCCTCCCCTCTATAGGAAGCGTGCCACTCACAGTACAGGGAAGCGGAAAGGTAGTCAGAAGGACCTGAGACCTCCAGACCTGTGGATCCATCATGAGGAAATGGAACTGAAGAACATTGAGAAGCCTGCCAGTGCCGCCCCCTCTGGATGTGATTCGCCCATCCAGGGTTCCATCCAGGAAATCCGGTCTCAGTCTGTCAGTCACAGCCAATCAGAGAGTCAGATGGGAAGCAAGAGCAGCCACTCAGGTAAGACTTCATGGATGATAATGATGTTAATGACAGGAAGGATGTTTTGGAATGTCTTGGAACAGAGCCTTGGAACAGAACCTTGGAACAGAATCTTGGAACAAAATCTTGGAACAGAACCTTGGAACAGAATCTTGGAACAGAATCTTGGAACAGAACCTTGGATAAAAATAGGAGATTAGAAAAGGAATGTTTAAAAAAAAAAATGTTTTATGTTCACTGCAGATATGTTGTTATCCAGTCCACCAACCCATAAACCACTGATTGGTTTTGTAGAGAAAGACTTCAACAATAGAGGGGGAAAGTAGCTTGCTTTTATCGTCATCTTCATCTCTCTATTGAAACGTAGCTCTTAACTAAAGTTGTCAGGAACAACTTTAGTCTCTCTGATGGTATTCATGAATATTCTATGAATAAATTGTAGACTGTTGATTTCTTATCCAATTGTGAAGGACTATTCAGAGGAACAAGGTAATATGAGGTATGTAAAACCATCTGGCTTGAATCCAGTTCTATGCTTTTTATTTTCCTCACCTTGGGTTGCTGCTGGTGAATATTTGTCTTTGGTTAATCTGTATCTATTTGTTCTGTTATAGTGACGTGAAATCTCATTGATCTAACAATAGATTTTGCGACGGAGCCCTGACCAGTAATACGTCAGCAGAATATAAACACAGTACGGTCCATTTATGTTCTAGGTGTGGACAATGACGAGGCTTCCAGCTGCATCTCTACGTTAGAGCGCTCCCTAGCTGCCCGGAGGGCAACACGTACCAAGCTAATGATCCCCATGGACTCTCAGCCCAGCAACACCCGTAAGTGTCCACATCCCGTAGGGTGGTGCACAATTGGCCCAGCGTCGTCCGGGTTAAGGGAGGGTATGGCCCAGGAGGTAGGCCGTCGTTGTAAATAAGAATTTGTTCTTAACTGACTTGTCTAGTTAAAAGAAGGTTAAATAAATAAAAATATTTTTAAAAAACTTAAAACACATCTTCCCAAATAGTTGTTGTCTTGCTGTCAGCCATCCTGCTCACACTTTGAGTAGTCCTTCCTCCTCCTCCATCCTCCCTTCCTCCTCTTCCTCCTCCTCCATCCTCCCTTCCTCCTCTTCTTCCTCCTCCATCCCTCCTCTGTTTATTTTTGTTTTTATTTAACCTTTATTTAACCAGGTAGGCCAGTTAAGAACAAGTTCTCATTTACATCTGTGACCTGGCCAAGATAAAGCAAAGCAGTAGAGACAAAAAACAACATCACAGAGTTACACATGGAATAAACAAACGTACAGTCAATAACACAATAGAGAAAAAAGTCTATATACAGTGTGTGCAAATGAGATAAGATTAGGGAGGTAAGGCAATAAATAGGCAGTAGTGGCAAAATAATTACAATTTAGCAATTAAACACTGGAGTGATAGATGTGCAGATGATGATGTGCAAGTAGAGATATTGGGGTGCGAAAGAGCAAAAAAATAACAATATGGGGATGAGGTAGTTGGGTGAGCTATTTACAGTTTGGCTGTGTACAGGTGCAGTGATCGGTAAGCTGCTCTGACAGCTGATGCTTATAGTTAGTGAGGGAGATATATGTCTCCAGCTTCAGTGACTTTTGCAATTCGTTCCAGTTATTGGCAGCAGAGAACTGGAAGGAAAGGCGGCCAAAGGAAGTGTTGGCTTTGGGGATGACCAGTGAGATATACCTGCTGGAGCACGTGCTACGGGGTGGGTATTGTAATGGTGACCAGTAAGCTGAGATAAGGCATGGATTTACCTAGCAAAGATTTATAGATGACCTGGAGCCAGTGGGTTTGGTGACGAATATGAAGCGAGGGCCAGCCAACGAGAGCATACAGGTCATATATGGGGCTTTGGTGACAAAATGGATGGCACTGTGATAGACTACATCCAATTTGCTGAGTAGAGTGTTTGAGACTATTTTGTAAATGACATCACCGAAGTCAAGGATCGGTAGGATAGTCAGTTTTACGAGGGTATGTTTGGCAGCATGAGGAGGCTTTGTTGCGAAATAGTAAGCCGATACTCAATTTTGGGGGGGGATTGGAGATGCTTAATGTGAGTCTGGAAGGAGAGTTTACAGTCTAACCAGACACCTAGGTATTTGTAGTTGTCCAAGTCAGAACCGTCCAGAGTAGTGATGCTAGTCGGGCGGGCGGGTGCGAGCAGCGATCGTTTAAAGAGCATGCATTTAGTTTTACTTGCATTTAAGAGCAGTTGGAGGCCACGGAAGGAGAGTTGTATGGCATTGAAGCTCGTCTGGAGGTTAGTTAACACAGTGTCCAAAGAAGGGCCGGATGTATACAGAATGGTGTCGTCTGCGTAGAGGTGGATCAGAGACTCACCAGCAGTAAGAGCGACATCATTGATGTATACAGAGAAAAGAGTCGGCCCGAGAATTGAACCCTGTGGCAACCCCATAGAGACTGCCAGAGGTCCGGACAACAGGGCCTCTGATTTAACACACTGAACTCTGTCTGAGAAGTAGTTAGTGAACCAGGCGAGGCAGTCATTTGGGAAACCAAGGCTATTGAGTCTGTCGACAAGAATGCAGTGATTGACAGAGTCAAAAGCCTTGGCCAGGTCGATGAAGATGGCTGCACAGTACTGTCAATTATCGATGACTGTTATGATATTATTTAGGACCTTGAGCGTGGCTGAGGTGCACCCATGACCAGCTCGGAAACCAGATTGCATAGCAGAGAAGGTACAGTGGGATTCGAAAAGGTCGGTGATCTGTTTGTTAACTTGGCTTTCGAAGACTTTAGAAAGGCAGGGCAGGATGGATATAGGTTTGTAGCAGTTTGGGTCTAGAGTGTCTCCCCTTTTGAAGAAGGGGATGACCTTTCAGCTTTCCAATCTTTAGGGATATGACGATACGAAAGGGAGGTTGAACAGGCTAGTAATAGGGGTTGCAACAATTGAGGCGGATAATTTTAGAAAGCGAGGGTCCAGATTGTCTAGTCCAGCTGATTTGTAGGGGTCCAGATTTTGCAGCTCTTTCAGAACATCAGCTATTTGGATTTGGGTGAAGGAGAAGTGAGGGGGGGCTTGGGCAGGTTGCTGCGGTGGGTGCAGAGCTGTTGGCCGGGGTTGGGTTAGCCAGGTGGAAAGCATGGCTGGCCGTAGAAAAATGCTCATTGAAATGAGCAATTATCGTAGATTTATCAGTGGTGACAGTGTTTCCTAGCCTCAGTGCAGTGGGCAGCTGGGAGGAGGTGCTCTTATTTTCCATGAACTTTACAGTGTCCCAAAACTTTTTGGAATTAGTGCTACAGGATGCAAATTTTTGTTTGAAAAAGCTAGCCTTTGCTTTCCTTACTAACTGTGTATATTGGTTCCTGACTTCCCTGAAAAGTTGCATATCGCGGGGGCTATTCGATGCTAATGCAGTATGCCCCCGGATGTTTTTGTGCTGGTCAAGGGAAGTCAAGTCAGGAGTGAACCAGGGGCTATATCTGTTCTTAGTTTAAAAAAAATTGAATGGGGCAAGCTTATTTAAGATGGTGAAGAAACCACTTTTAAAGAACAACCAGGCACCATCTACTGAAGGGATGAGGTCAATATCCTTCCAGGATACCCGGGCCAGGTAAATTAGAAAGGCCTGCTTGCTGAATTACTTTAGGGAGCATTTGACAGTGATGAGGGGTGGTCGTTTAACCGCGGAGCCATTACGGACGCAGGCAATGAGGCAGTAATCGCTGAGATCCTGGTTGAAGACAGCAGAGGTGTATTAAGAGGGCAGGTTGGTCAGGATGATATCTATGAGGGTGCCCATGTTTACGGATTTATGGTTGTACCTGGTAGGTTCCTTGATAATTTGTGTGAGATTGAGGGCATCAAGCTTAGACTGTAGGATGGCCGGGGTGTTAAGCATATCCCAGTTTAGGTCACCTAACAGTACGAACTCTGAAGATAGATGGGGGGCAATCAATTCGCATATGGTGTCCAGGGCACAGCTGGGGGCTGAGGGGGGTCTATTACAAGGGGCAATGGTGAGAGACTTATTTCTGGAAAGGTGGATTTGTAAAAGTAGAAGCTTGAACTGTTTGGGCACAGACCTGGGTAGTAAGACAGAACTCTGGCGGCTATCTCTGCAGTAGATTGCAACTCCGCCCCCTTTAGCAGTTCTATCTTGACGGAAAATGTTATAGTTGGGGATGGAAATTTCAGAATTTTTGGTGGCCTTCCTAAGCCAGGATTCAGACAAGGCTAGGACATCAGGGTTGGCGGAGTGTGCTAAAGCAGTGAATAAAACAAACTTAGGGAGGAGGCTTCTGATGTTAACATGCATGAAACCAAGGCTATTATGGTTACAGAAGTCAACAAATGATTGCGCCTGTGGAATCGGAGTGGAACTGGGGGCTACAGGGCCTGGGTTAACCTCTACATCACCAGACGAACAGAGGAGGAGTAGAATAAGGGTACGGCTAAAGGCTATAAGAACTGGACGCCTAGTGCGTTGGGTATAGAGAAGAAAAGGAGCAGATTTCTGGGTAAAACAGATTCAGGGCATAATGTCCAGACAAGGGTATGGTATGATGTGAGTACTGTGGAGGTAAACCTAGGCGTGGAGTGACGAAGAGAGAGGTTGGGTCTCTGGAGGCACCAGTTAAGCCAGGTGAGGTCTCCGCATGTGTGGGGGGTGGGACAAAAGAGCTATCTAAGCATGTTGAGCGGAACTGGGGGTGAAATACAGTGAAATAAAACAATAAGAACAAACAGAAACAGCAGTAGACAAGGCATATTGACATTCGAGAGAGGCATAAAGCAATCGTGGGTGTTGGTCGGGAGAGCTCAGACAACAACGTGTAAATGGGGATGAATGGGCAGAGAGGGTCAGTTAGCTACACACAGGACCTGAGTTCGAGGCTGGGGCCGACAGATAAACAAAATGAGTTACAGTGTTAATGAACAGACCACCAGGCATCAGCTGTGTAGCAGAGTGATCATAGGGTCCAAAGAGCAGCAATAGGTGAGTCAGGGAGTTGTTCAGTAGTCACTTCTACGCTAGGCGAGCAGGAGACACGGCGTTCAGAAAGCTAGCGGGCCGGGGATAGCAGATGGGTCTTTAGCGACATCGCACTGGAAAAGCCTGTTGAAACTACATCGGACAATTACGTCGGCAGACCAGTCGTAATGGATCAGCGGGGCTCCGTGTCGACAATAAAGGGTCCAGGCCACTTGGCAAAAGAGGTATTGTAGCCCAAGAATTAGCTGGTATACTCCGTCGGCTGGCCGGGAGATGGGCCTAGCTCAAGGCTAGCTCAAGGCTAACTGGTGCTTGCTTCGGGACATAGGCGTTAGCCAACAGTAGCCACTCGGTTGCAGCTAGCTAGCTGCGATGATCCGGTGTAATGGTTTCCGAACTTGCATCAGGAATCCAGTGATGTGGTGGAGAAAAGCAGTCCGATATGCTCTGGGTTGATATCGCGCTGTGCAGACTGGCAGGTAATTGTCCGAGCTAAAGCTGGCTGGAATCCGAGCTAAAGGTGAAAACTGCTAGCAGTGGCAAACAATGACTACTAGCTAGTAGCTAATTAGCTGGCTAGCTTCTGATGGAGGTTCGAGTTATAAGGTAAAAAAAAAAAAATGCAGATCCGTACCACATTGGGTGAGGCGGGTTGCAGGAAAGTATATTTAGTTCGTAGATAGAAAGTGAAATTAAAAAATATACGAAAAATATATATATATATTTACAGACTAATTAACACGGGACAAGACAAACACACGTCCGACTGCTACACCATCTTGGAACATCAATCTCCTTGACATCTTCCTCTCCCTCCTTCTCTGTTAGTAGCACATTGGGTAATTACCAGACATCTCTCTCTCTCTCTTTCCTCTCTGCCCCTGTTCTTCCCTCTCTTTTCATCCCTCACCTCTCTTCTCTCCAGTAGTCACATGAAAGCCTCCACATCTCCGGATCCCTAGTGGGACAGAGACAGAGAGAGAAGGAAGGGCCTCCTCACATCTCAGACTCCCTAGGGAGACAGAGACCCGAGAGAGAGAGAGTGAGAGGGAGACATGTTTCACATGCCAAAAAAGCCCTTTGAATTCAATTGAGAGAGGGAGAGGCGTTACTCCGCATTCAGCACATCCCCATCAATCACCTTCCCCCTCCTCCTCACCCCACCTCCCCCTTCCTTATCCTTCCCATCAGAGGGGTGAGGCAAGTTGGGGAGAGGTCATGTGGGTTGAGGAGGGATAAGGAGGTTTGAGGACAGTTGAGGAGGGGTAAGGAGGGGTGAGGAAGGCTGAGGAGGGGTGAGGAGAGTGGAGGAGGGGTGAGGAGGTTTGAGGAGAGGTGAGGAGGGTTGAGGAGAGTGGAGGAGGGGTGAGGAGGTATGAGGAGGGTTGAGGAGGGTTGAGGAAGTGTGAGGATGGTTGAGGAGGGTTGAGGAGGGTTGAGGAAGGGTGAGGAAGGGTGAGGAGGGGTGAGGAGAGTTGAGGACGGGTGAGGAGAGTTGAGGAGTTGGAGGGGGGTTGAGGATGTTTAATGAGGGGTGAGGAGGGTTGAGGATGGTTGAGGAGGGGTGAGGAGGATTGAGGAGGTGTGAGGAAGGGTGAGGAGGGGTGAGGAGGGTTGAGGAGGGTTGAGAAAGGGTGAGGAGGGGTGAGGAGGGGTGAGGAGAGTTGAGGAAGGGTGAGGAGGGTTGAGGAGGGGTGAGGAGAGTTGAGGAAGGTTGAGGAGGGGTGAGGAGAGGTGAGGAAGGGTGAGGAGAGTTGAGGAGGGTTGAGGAGGTTTGAGGAGGTTTGAGGAGGGGTGAGGAGATTTGAGGAAGTGTGAGGAGGGGTGAGGAGGTTTGAGGAGGGGTGAGGAGAGGTGAGGAGGGTTGAGGAAGGTTGAGGGGTGAGGAGGGGTGAGGAGAGGTGAGGAGGGGTGAGGAAGGGTGAGGAGGGTTGAGGATGGTTGAGGGGTGAGGAGGGGTGAGGAGAGGTGAGGAGGGGTGAGGAAGGGTGAGGAGGGGTTAGGAACCGTCTACTCCGGGGTAATCTGATGATTTGCCTGGTTCACTTCCATCCCCCTTCACCTACCTGGGTCCCAGCGGGCATGCTCAGTAGCGCTTACTGGTTAACGCTGCTAGGCTACAGTAGGCACCGTCTCGCACTCAGAGAAGAACTGCAAGGTACTGCATATATTACCACTGCCTCTCGTCTATCTCTCTCACCGTCAAGAAGGAGCTAAGGAGAACAAGTGCTCCTCTCTTTCATCGTCAAGAAGGAGCTAAGGAGAACAAGTGGAATAGATTTCAGTTGGCTTCGTTCACCAGCCAGGGGTTCCTGTTAGAAGAAGCTTCTTTTTGAATTGTCAGGATTGTTTGAATATGATTATTATTTGTGTAGATAGTTGCTGAATATCCTTCTGTCTGTTTGTGCTTTATTCACTAATGAGGACCTAATTAGTAGGTATCGTTAGTTATTGTGCTGTAATGTGACTCGTTTCTTAGACACATGATGTGTCTCAAATGACATCCTTTTTGCCTTATACAGTACACTACATTTGACCAGGGCCCTGGTCAGATTAGTGCACTGTAAAGGAAATAGGGTGCCAAAGGAGGGTGCCAAAGGACAAAGGAGGGTGCCAAAGGACAAAGGAGGGTGCCAAAGGAGGGTGTCAAAGGACAAAGGAGGGTGCCAAAGGAGGGTGTCAAAGGACAAAGGAGGGTGCCAAAGGAGGGTGTCAAAGGACAAAGGAGGGTGCCAAAGGAGGGTGTCAAAGGACAAAGGAGGGTGCCAAAGGAGGGTGTCAAAGGACAAAGGAGGGTGCCAAAGGAGGGTGCCAAAGAACAAAGGAGGGTGCCAAAGGACAAAGGAGGGTGTCATGTAAAATAATGGAATTAAGAATGACATACATTTTAGATTGAGCAATGTCGGAGTGTCATTGACTAAATACAGTAGAACAGAAAGCAGTATATACATAAGAGATGAGTAAAGCAGTATGTAAACATTATTAGTGACCAGTGTTCCATTATTAAAGTGACCAGTGATTCCACGTCTATGTATATAGAGCAGCAGCCTCTAAGGTGCAGGGTTGAGTAACCGGGTGGAAGCCGGCTAGTGATAGCTATTTAACAATCTGATGGCCTTGAGACGGAAGCTGTTTTTCAGTCTCTCGGTCCCAGCTTTGATGTACCTGTACTGACCTCACCTTCTGGATGATAGCGGGGTGAACAGGCAGTGCCTCGGGTGGTTGTTGTCCTTGATGATCTTTTTGGCCTTCCTGTGACATCGGGTGGTGTAGGTGTCCTGGAGGGCAGGTAGTGTACCCCCGGTGATGTGTTGGGCAGACCGCACCACCCTCTGGAGAGCCCTACGGTTGCCGTACCAGGCGGTGATACAGCCCGATGGGATGCTCTCAATTGTGTATCTGTAAAAGTTTGGGAGGGTTTAAGCGGCCAAGACAAATTTCTTCAGCCTCCTGAGGTTGTTGTGCCTTCTTCACCACAATGTCTATGTGGGTGGACCATTTCAGATCGTCAGTGATATGTACGCCGAGGAACTTGAAGCTTTCCACCTACTCCACTGCGGCCCCGTCGATGTGACCTACTCCCTCTCTTGAATCCTGAAGTCCACGATCAGTTCCTTTGTTTTGTTGGCTTTGAGGGAGAGGTTATTTTCCTGTCACCACTCTGCCAGGGCCCTCACCTCCTCCCTGTAGGCTGTCCCATAATTGTTGGTAATCAAGCCTACTACTGTTGTGTCGTCTGCAAACTTGATGATTGAGTTGGAGGCGTGCGTGGCCATATAGGGATAACAGGAGAAGGCTGAGAACGCACCCTTGTGGGGCCCCCGTGTTGAGGATCGGCGAAGTGGAGGTGTTGTTTCCTACCTTCACCACCTGGGGGGCAGCCAGACAGGATGTCCAGGACCCAGTTGCACAGGGAGGGGTTCAGACCCAGGGCCTCCAGCTTAATGATGAGCTTGGAGGGTACTATGGTGTTGAATGCTGAGCTATTGTCAATGAACAGCATTCTTACATAGTTATTCCTCTTGTCCAGATGGGATAGGGCAGTGTGTAGTGATATGGTGATTGCATCGTCTGTGGACCTATTGGGGCGGTAAGCAAATTGAAGTGGGTCTAGGGTGACAGGTAAGGTGGAGGTGATATGATCCTTAACTAACCTCTCTTAGCACTTAATGATGACAGAAGTGAGTGCTACGGGGCGATAGTCATTTAGTTCAGTTACCTTTGCCTTCTTGGGTACAGGGATAATGGTGGACATCTTGAAGCAAGTGGGGACAGCAGACTGGGATAGGGAGAGATTGAATATGTCCCTAAACACTCCAGCCAGCTGGTCTGCGCATGCTCTGAGGACATGGCTTGCTTAAATATCTTACTCACGTCGACCACGGAGAACGAGAACCCACGGTCCTTGGTAGCGGGCCGCGTCGGTGGCACTATATTATCCTCAAAACAGGTGAAGAAGGTGTTTAGCTTGTCTGAGGGAAAGACGTTGTGTCCGCGGCGACATGGCTGGTTTTCCCTTTGTAATCTGTGATTGTCTGTGACTGAGCCGTTGAATCTGATACTAATCTGATAATCCAGTCAGATTATAACGTCTTCTACCCGGGATAGATGAGGTAGCAGCAGTAAAGCAAGGGGCATTAAAGGAGGTGACTAGAGACTTTATCATGTCTACAGCTGTGTTTGAATACCCACATACTGTATCCTACATACTTATTGAATATCCATACTAACAACTGTACGCTACTTACTTAATGAGTACCCATACTAACGTACTGTATCCTACATACTTATTGAATATCCATACTAACAAGCTGTACGCTACATACTTAATGAATACCCATACTAACATACTGTATACTACATACTTATTGAATATCAATACTAACGTTCTGTGTACTACATACTTAATGAGTACCCATACTAACAAGCTGTACGCTACATACTTAATGAATACCCATACTAACATACTGTATACTACATACTTATTGAATATCAATACTAACGTTCTGTGTACTACATACTTAATGAGTACCCATACTAACAAGCTGGACGCTACATACTTAGTGAATACTCATACTAACATACTGTATACTACATACTTAATGAATACCCATACTAAAATACTGTATACTACATACATAATGAATACCCATTCTAACATACTGTATCCTACATACTTAATGAGTATGTACTACATACTGAGCCCTAGGACCATGCCTCAGGACTACCTGGTATGATGACTCCTTGCAGTCCCCAGTCCACCTGGCCATGCTGCTGCTCCAGTTTCAACTGTTCTGCCTGCGGCTATGGAACCCTGACCTGTTCACCGGACGTGCTTGTTGCACCCTCGACAACTACTATGATTATTATTATTTGACCATGCTGGTCATTTATGAACATTTTAACATTTTAACATTTTGACCATGTTCTGTTATAATATCCACCCTGCACAGCCAGAAGAGGACTGGCCACCCCTCATAGCCTGGTTCCTCTCTAGGTTTCTTCCTAGGTTTTTGGCCTTTCTAGGGAGTTTTTCCTAGGGAGTTTTTCCTAGCCACCGTGCTTCTTTCACATGCTTTGCTTGCTGTTTGGGGTTTTAGGCTGGGTTTCTGTACAGCACTTTGAGAATATCAGCTGATGTACGAAGGGCTATATAAAAATAAATTTGATTTGATTTGATATATACTATTAGTTCATGTTAGTATACTGTAAACGAACGGTATCCTTTCAGTTGAGCGTACTAGCGCTACGCCTGTCTACCGGAAGTTGACGCTGTTGCTATGCAACCTCTTGCCTAGCTTGTTAGCAATAACAAATTACTAGGTAGACACTTCGGGTGTGTTCGCAAATTCAATCTGGAGTGCCAGAGTGCGCTCTGGGCGTTCGTAGATTCAGAGCGTTGCAAGATTGTCCGTTTTGTAGATTCAGAGCGTTTCCCTCTCGGAGCGTTCAGAGTGCATACTGGACGCTCAGGCTGAGGAGTAGGGGTTGATCCCAGTGTTCTGACCGTCACAACGGTGGTCAAGCACACAAGCTAACTGGCTAGCTACTTCCAGACACATAATGAGAGAACATCTCAACTCTGACCATTTTACTCGCCCTAGCAGAGCTGGTTAGGCTGTTTTCATGTTATCCAGAGCGTAGGTGACTGAAACTGTGCTGCTGGCAACAATTTAATTACGGTTTTTTTCCAGACGTTTACTGACACCAGCCATTTCAACGGTTGTTGAGCGTTCTGTAAATTCATCAGTTATTCTGCACTCTGGCACACTCAGACGAGAGTGCTCTGAAATCGGAGTCGATAGCCAGAGTGAATTTATGTCCATTGAGTCTGAGAACGCACAACGACTATACCACTTAGCTAAGAATGACGTGAATAATCAAGTCAATAAACGGGGCAGTCTAGTTAGTTAGCATATAGTTAATATACTGGCAAGTTCGATGTATTAGTAGCCAAGTAACGTTAGAGCTAGTTAACATACCGCTACCTACTGCTGTAATGATATGCTATGCGGTTCGTAAGGATAGCATAGCTAGCTAACATACCGGTACATAGTGCTGTAATGATATGCTATGTGGTTCGTAAGGGTAGCATAGCTAGCTAACATACCGGTACATAGTGCTGTAATGATATGCTATGTGGTTCGTAAGGGTAGCATAGCTAGCGAACATACCGGTACATAGTGCTGTAATGATATGCAATGCGGTTCGTAAGGATAGCCTACCTAACTAACATACCGGTGCATAGTGCTGTAATGATATGCTGTGTGGTTCGTAAGGATAGCATAGCTAGCTAACATACTGGTACCTAATGCTGTAATGATATGCTGTGTGGTTCGTAAGGATAGCATAGCTAGCTAACATACTGGTACCTAATGCTGTAATGATATGCTGTGTGGTTCGTAAGGATAGCATAGCTAGCTAACATACTGGTACCTAATGCTGTAATGATATGCGGTTCGTAAGGATAGCGTAGCTAGCTAACATACCGGTACATACTGCTGTAATGATATGCGGTTCGTAAGGATAGCATAGTTAGCTAACATACCGGTACCTACTGCTGTAATGATATGCTATGTCGTTCGTAAGGATAGCATAGCTAGCTAACATACCGGTACATACTGCTGTAATGCTATGCGGTTCGTAAGGATAACGTAGCTAGCTAACATACCGGTACATACTGCTGTAATGATATGCTATGCGGTTCGTAAGGATAACGTAGCTAGCTAACATACCGGTACATACTGCTGTAATGATATGCGGTTCGTAAGGATAGCATAGCTAGCTAACATACCGGTACATACTGCTGTAATGATATGCGGTTCGTAAGGATAGCATAGTTAGCTAACATACCGGTACCTACTGCTGTAATGATATGCTATGTGGTTCGTAAGGATAACGTAGCTAGCTAACATACCGGTACATACTGCTGTAATGATATGCTATGCGGTTCGTAAGGATAGTGTAGCTAGCTAACATACCTGTACATACTGCTGTAATGATATGCGGTTCGTAAGGATAGCATAGCTAGCTAACATACCTGTACATACTGCTGTAATGATATGCGGTTCGTAATGATAGCATAGCTAGCTAACATACCGGTACATACTGCTATAATGATATGCGGTTCATAAGGGTAGCATAGCTAGCTAACATACCGGTACATACTGCTGTAATGATATGCGGTTCATAAGGGTAGCATAGCTAGCTAACATACCGGTACATACTGCTGTAATGATATGCTTTGCGGTTCGTAAGGATAGCATAGCTAGCTAACATACCTGTACATACTGCTGTAATGATATGCTTTGCGGTTCGTAAGGATAGCCTAGCTAGCTAACATACCTGTACATACTGCTGTAATGCTATGCGGTTCGTAAGGATAGCATAGCTAGCTAACATACCGGTACATACTGCTATAATGATATGCTTTGCGGTTCGTAAGGATAGCATAGCTAGCTAACATACCTGTACATACTGCTGTAATGATATGCGGTTCGTAAGGATAGCGTAGCTAGCTAACATACCGGTACATACTGCTATAATGATATGCTTTGCGGTTCGTAAGGATAGCATAGCTAGCTAACATACCTGTACATACTGCTATAATGATATGCGGTTCATAAGGATAGCATAGCTAGCTAACATACCTGTACATACTGCTGTAATGATATGCGGTTCGTAAGGATAGCATAGCTAGCTAACATACCTGTACATACTGCTGTAATGATATGCGGTTCGTAATGATAACGTAGCTAGCTAACATACCGGTACATACTGCTGTAATGATATGCGGTTCGTAAGGATAGCATAGCTAGCTAACATACCTGTACATACTGCTATAATGATATGCGGTTCATAAGGGTAGCATAGCTAGCTAACATACCTGTACATACTGCTGTAATGATATGCGGTTCGTAAGGATAGCATAGCCAACACATTGTCAGCCAACATAACGTGCAGCGTAATGTTATTTGAAAATAAAGACTTATTTGAAAAGTCATTACTTTATTACATTGCTCAACATTTTCTTAACATTTGTCATAATTAGTTAAAGCAATGAATTTGTATCCTCTCTCGTCAGACTTCGGCTGCATTATTTTCAGATATTTTCTTCAAATTTGAAAGCGTTGTGAAGCCACGCCAATTTTCGAAAGAATTGCATTATGGGCCCTAAAACCACAGAAATAGTGTCCACTGCTTGTATACTTCGTATTTTGGCGAATGTAGTACGACATCCGGGAACTTTTGGCATACTAACTATATCCATACTATGACCAATAAGCATACTATATACTCAATTCATATCACAAATAGTATGGTTAGTGCTGTTAATATGAATATTCGAACAGAGTTTAGGATTGCAGATAGAGTTTTTCAGAAATCCTGGATGGTGGATTCCCGGGAATCGGGAGGGGAATATGCAGGAAATCTGGTTTAACCTCCGATCGGTATTTCTGGAAAACCAGGGAATTGGGGGAAAGTTACCAGAGTTGTAACCACTTCAGAAATAGTAAAAATCTCTTCATAGTGGACTGAACATAGAAATACAAAATACTAATGTTTCTATTTAATTCTGTTGGACTGAGGCCTAGTAAAGACACCATCTCTTCATACAAACCAAATGTTTACCCAGCACAGTGCTGCGACAAAATCAACATTGTTGACCTAGTAATTTTACAATACAGAGCACATCATCACAGGTCCAGGACAGATAGAACCAATCAACTGCCTGATTAGATACCAGGCCTGGCTAGCCGAGAATAGACACATGAATTGACATGTTTGCATACACATAGATGTCAAGAGTTCATTACCTTCCATGGCCAGAGGATCAATATGTGCACTGATCTGCCAATCAGTCAGATTTATACATAAATCACTTTTTACATCAGCGGTTCAAAGGACTGTCTCTCTCTCTCTGTCTCTCTCTCTCTCTCTCTCTCTTTCTCTCTCTCTCTCTGCAATTCCTTCTCCCCTCCAGGTCGTAGGCAGTTTAGGAGATAGAGATCTCTGTGTGTGTGGAGTACCCCAGGCATTTTAACAGCCCGGCGCCCTCCTCTCTCCCTCCCTCCATGCATCCTCTTTCACTCCCTTCTTTGAGCCCTCAGGACACTTCTCAAGGTCAAGGCTCAGTCAGTCGCTAGTTCTCCAGACTCCAGCTTTGGCTGTCTGTCTGTCTAGCGCCATGTTGAAACATGTTTGGTTTAAAGAAATGACACGCTGTTCCCTATATATAGTGCACTACTTTCTAACAGAGGCCTGGTCAAATGTAGTTCACTATAGGGAATAGGGTGCCATATTACTGGACATGAGGTGCTACCGCTTGAGATGTTTCAAGGGGTTCCATTTCGTCTCTTCAGTAAGAAACTCTTTGATTGGTGTTTATAGGACGACAGTTAGCCATGCTGAGTAAACAGCACTACTGTGTTGCTAATTGAACATATAGACCGTACGTCACTAATACATGATACTAGATTATTTTAGAAACAGTTTTACTAGTGGAGGGTAATAAAAACACACTTTGTTTCCCTGTCCTCTAAACGGCTAAACGGTGGTTATTGTTGTTTATGTGTTTATGTTTAGCATAGTTATAGCAATGCCTGTCATTTAATTTCATATAAGTTGGTTTATCTCCTTGTTGCCCTGTCCCTCCTCCCGTCTATCCTCCCCTCTCTCCTCCCGTCTCTCCTCCCGTCTATCCTCCCCTCTCTCCTCCCGTCTCTCCTCCCGTCTCTTCTCCCGTCTCTCCTCGCCTCTCTCCTCCCCTCTCCTCCTCTCTCTCCTCCTGCCTCTCCTCCCATCTCTCCTCCCGTCTCTCCTCCCCTCTCTCCCCCCGTCTCTCCCCCCTCTCTCCTCCCGTCCCTCCTCCCGTCTCTCCTCCCGTCTCTTCTCCCGTCTCTCCTCGCCTCTCTCCTCCCCTCTCCTCCTCTCTCTCCTCCTGCCTCTCCTCCTCTCATCCCTCCTCCCCTCTCCTCCTCTCTCTCCTCCTCTCTCTCCTCCTGCCTCTCCTCCTCTCTCTCCTCTCATCCCTCCTCCCCTCTCCTCCTCTCTCTCCTCCTCTCTCTCCTCCTGCCTCTCCTCCTCTCTTTCCTCTCGTCCCTCCTCCCCTCTCTCGTCCCGCCTCTCCTCCCGTCTCTCCTCCCATCTCTCCTCCCATCTCTCCTCCCGTCTCTCCTCCCGTCTCTCCTCCCCACTCTCCTCCCGCCTCTCCTCCCCTCTCTCCTCCCGTCTCTCCTCCCGTCTCTCCTCCTCTCTCTCCTCCTGCCTCTACTCCCGTTTCTCCGCCCGTCTCTCCTCCCCTCTCTCCTTCCGCCTCTCCTCCCGTCTCTCCTCCCCTCTCTCTTCCCGTCTCTCTTCCCGTCTCTCCTCCCGTCTCTCCTCGCCTCTCTCCTCCCCTCTCCTCCTCTCTCTCCTCCTGCCTCTCCTCCCATCTCTCCTCCCCTCTCTTCTCCCGCCTCTCCTCCCCTCTCTCCTCCCATCTCTCCTCCCCTCTCTCCTCCCGCCTCTCCCCCCCTCTCTCCTCCCGTCTCTCCTCCCGTCTCTCCTCCCCTCTCCTCCTCTCTCTCCTCCTGCCTCTCCTCCCGTCTCGCCTCCCGTCTCTCCTCCCCTCTCTTCTCCCGTCTCTCCTCCCGTCTCTCCTCCCGTCTATCCTCCCCTCATCTCCTGTCTCTCCTCCCGTCTCTCCTCCCCTCTTTCCTCCTGTCTCTCCTCCCCTCTCGCCTCGCCTCTCTCTTCTAGCTGTTGTCAGTGCCATCCCAGTGCCAATTCTGGAGAGCAGTCAGTACCCTGGCATCCTGCCCTCGCCCACCTGCGGGTACAACCATGGTACTCTGACCACCCACCCCAAGTTCACGCTGAGACCCATGCCCTTCCCCAGCCTCACCGTGGACCGATGCTACGCAGCAGGTAGAAGTCAGTCCATTTTACCCTCCCTGTCATTCCGTCTCTCTCTTTCTCTTTCTCCGTTTTTCTTGGGTCCCTCCCTGGCATTCCGTCTCCTCCTCCTCTCCCCGTCCCTCCCTGGCATTCCATCTCCTCCTCCTCTCTCCGTCCCTCCCTGGCATTCCGTCTCCTCCTCCTCTCCCCGTCCCTCCCTGGCATTCCGTCTCCTCCTCCTCTCTCCATCCCTCCCTGGCATTCCGTCTCCTCCTCCTCTCTCCGTCCCTCCCTGGCATTCCTTCTCCTCCTCCTCTCTCCATCCCTCCCTGGCATTCCGTCTCCTCCTCTTCTCTCCGTCCCTCCCTGGCATTCCGTCTCCTCCTCCTCTCTCCGTCCCTCCCTGGCATTCCATCTCCTCCTCTTCTCTCCGTCCCTCCCTGTCATTCCGTCTCCTCCTCTTCTCTCCATCCCTCCCTGGCATTCCGTCTCCTCCTCTTCTCTCCATCCCTCCCTGACATTCTGTCTCCTCCTCCTCTTCTCTCCATCCCTCCCTGGCATTCCGTCTCCTCCTCTTCTCTCCATCCCTCCCTGACATTCTGTCTCCTCCTCCTCTTCTCTCCGTACCTCCCTGGCATTCCGTCTCCTCCTCTTCTCTCCATCCCTCCCTGGCATTCCGTCTCCTCCTCTTCTCTCCGTCCCTCCCTGGCATTCCGTCTCCTCCTCTTCTCTCCATCCCTCCCTGACATTCTGTCTCCTCCTCCTCTTCTCTCCGTCCCTCCCTGGCATTCCGTCTCCTCCT
>NC_138303.1:110790000-110810000 GCF_965601325.2 Salmo salar | reverse complement strand
TCCTCTCTCTACTCCTCCCTCTCCTCTACCTCCTCCTCCTCTCTCTACTCCTCTACTCCTTGTATTCTGTTAGTTGTGTGTGGCCCAGAGGGGCAACGACTTTTAAGTAGAGGAATACTGAACTGGATTAAACCCTATGCTGACTTCCTGACTGTAAATCGCTCTGAAAAAAAGAGCATCTATTGAACTAAATGACAGAATGAAGGTGAAGAACTCAATGGCAAATCCTCAGGCTCCTCCTGGGTGATTTCTAAAACCTCAGGCTCCGCCTGTGTGATTTCAAAACCTCAGCCTCCTCCTGGGTGATTTCAAATCCTCAGCCCTCCTCCTGGGTGATTTCAAAACCTCAGCCCTCCTCCTGGGTGATTTCAAAACCTCAGCCCTCCTCCTGGGTGATTTCAAATCCTCAGCCTCCTCCTGGATGATTTCAAATCCTCAGGCTCCTCCTGTGTGATTTCAAAACCTCAGCCCTCCTCCTGGGTGATTTCAAATCCTCAGCCTCCTCCTGGATGATTTCAAATTCTCAGCCTCCTCCTGGATGATTTCAACACCTCAGGCTCCTGGGTGATTTCAAAACCTCAGCCTCCTCCTGGATGATTTCAACACCTCAGGCTCCTGGGTGATTTCAAATCCTCAGCCTCCTCCTGGATGATTTCAACACCTCAGCCTCCTCCTGGATGATTTCTAAAACCTCAGCCTCCTCCTGGGTGATTTCTAAAACCTCAGCTTCCTCCTGCGTGATTTCTAAAACCTCAGCTTCCTCCTGGATGATTTCAACACCTCAGCTTCCTCCTGGATGATTTCAACACCTCAGCCTCCTCCTGGATGATTTCAACACCTCAGCCTCCTCCTGGGTGATTTCTAAAACCTCAGCCTCCTCCTGGATGATTTCAACACCTCAGCCTCCTCCTGGGTGATTTCTAAAACCTCAGCCTCCTCCTGGATGATTTCAACACCTCAGCCTCCTCCTGGATGATTTCAACACCTCAGCCCTCCTCCTGGGTGATTTCAAATCCTCAGCCTCCTCCTGGATGATTTCAACACCTCAGCCTCCTCCTGGGTGATTTCTAAAACCTCAGCCTCCTCCTGGGTGATTTAAAAAAACTCAGCCTTGTCCTGGGTGATCTCTAAGAAGTGAAATAGCTCTGCTCATTTAGCCATTGTTGCCTGTAAAAAGCAGAATTTGGAGAGCATTTATCTGGCTGGTCTATACTCTATTTACTTCCACACTTGAATGGCTTTAAGCTCAAAGAAATCAATAAATATCATTTTTGGAGGAAATGTCTCCAGCTCCCAGTCAGACTGAAGAGGTAGTTTAAAGGTAGTTTAGCCCAGCAATAATATCAGTTACTGAATGTCCAGAAGAATGTATGTGTCCCAAATGACAGACTATTCCTTTTATAGTGAACTACTTTAGATCAGAGCCCATAGACTACTACCATAAATGTAGTGCACTATAAAGGGAATAGGCTGCTATTTGAGACGTACCCCAGAATGATGTTTACCTTCCAGAGTCTGTCTATTTCACTTCCCTTCACTGCTTACCTGCTTCAGGTGTTGTCTATTTCACTTCCCTTCACTGCTTACCTGCTTCAGGTGTTGTCTATTTCATTTCCCTTCACTGCTTACCTGCTTCAGGCTGTTTCAGGTGTTGTCTAGTTCACTTCCCTTCACTGCTTACCTGCTTCAGGTGTTGTCTATTTCACTTCCCTTCACTGCTTACCTGCTTCAGGTGTTGTCTATTTCATCTCTCTTCACTGCCTACCTGCTTCAGGCTATTTCAGGTGTTGTCTATTTCATTTCCCTTCACTGCCTACCTGCTTCAGGTGTTGTCTATTTCATTTCCCTTCACTGCCTACCTGCTTCAGGTGTTGTCTATTTCATTTCCCTTCACTGCCTACCTGCTTCAGGTGTTGTCTATTTCATTTCCCTTCACTGCCTACCTGCTTTCAGGTGTTGTCTATTTCATTTCCCTTCACTGCTTACCTGCTTCAGGTGTTGTCTAGTTCACTTCCCTTCACTGCTTACCTGCTTCAGGTGTTGTCTATTTCACTTCCCTTCACTGCTTACCTGCTTCAGGTGTTGTCTATTTCATCTCTCTTCACTGCCTACCTGCTTCAGGCTATTTCAGGTGTTGTCTATTTCACCTCTCTTCGCTGCCTACCTGCTTCAGGCTGTTTCAGGTGTTGTCAGGCAACAGCAGGAGCTCTGTCTCTCTTCTATACAGAGCCTGAACACATCAAACATGCAGGTCTTCTGAGGTACAGTGTCTTCAGAAACAACATTTTACACAGTTTTTAAAAATGGATTACAATGAGATGTTGTGTCAATGGTCTACACACAATACCCCGTAATGTCAAAGTGGAATTGTGTTTAGATATTTTTACAAATTAATACAAAATGAAAAGCTGAAATGTCTTGAGTCAATAAGTATTCAACCCCTTTGTTATGGCGAGCCTAAATAAACACAGGAGTAGAAATGTGCTGAACAAGTCACATAATAACAACAATAGTGTTTAACATGATTTTTGTCTACCTCATCTCTGTACCCCACACATACAATTATCTGTAAGGTCCCTCACTCGAGCAGTGAATTTCAAACACAGATTAAACCACAAAGACCAGTGAGGTTTTTCATGCCTCGCATAGAAGGGCACCTATTGGAAGATGGATAAAACATTTTAAAAGCAGTAATTGAATATCCCTTTGAGAATGGTGAATATATTAATTATACTTTGAATGGTCTGTCAAAACACCCAGTCACTACAAAGATACAGGCGTCCTTCCTAACTCAGTTGCCAGAGAGGAAGGACACCGCTCAGGGATTTCACCATGAGGCCAATGGTGACTTTAAAACAGTTACGGAGTTTAATGTCTTTGATAGGAGAAAACTGAGGATAAATCAACAACATTGTAGTCTTTTTATTTATTTGTTTATTTATTTAACCTTTATTTAACTAGGCAAGTCAAATAGTTAAGATAACTTTGTACTGAATACAAAGCATTATGTTTTTTGGGGCAAAAACCAACACATCATTGAGTAGCACTCTTCATATTTTCAAGCATGTTGGTGGCTGCATCATGTTATGGGTATGCTTGTCATCGGCAAGGACTAGGGAGTTTTTTAGGATAAAAAGAAAAGGAATAGAGCTAAGCACAGGCAAAGTCCTAGAGGAAAATCTGGTTTAGTCTGCTTTCCACCAGACACTGGGAGATGAATTCACCTTTCAGTAGGACAATAACCTCAAACACAAGGCCAAATATACACTGGAGTTGCTTGTCCTTGTTACAGTTTTGACTTAAATCGATTTGAAAATCTATGGCAAGACTTGACGATGGCTGTCTAGCAATGATCAACAACCAACTTGACAGAGCCTAAAGTATTTTATAATCATAATAAAAAATAACCATGTGTAAATATTCTACAATCCAGGTGTGCAAAGCTCAGAGATTTAAATCAACAGTGAAATGCTTACTTACCCACACAGCTGTAATCTAACATTGACTCAGGGGTCTTAATACTTACATAAATTTGATATTTCTGTATTTCATTTTCAATACATTTAAAAAATATATATATGTTTTCAATTTGCCATTTTGGGATATTGTATCTTGATGGGTGAGAGAAAACAAATGTAATCCATTTTGAATTCAGGCTGTAACACAACAAAATGTGGAATAAGTCAAGAGGTATTAATATTTTCTAGCTATGTGGCTGGAATTTATATTGACTGATTTTACAAAGTGGTATACTGTGAGACAAAGCCGTTTAAATGACTTTGGTCGATGGAAATGCTGTGCAGAACTGGAAAAGGCCCTCCAGATATTTAGCCATTATGATGCTGACAAGGCATTATGGATATATTTAGTACAGTACAGTGCATACGGTAGGTTACACATTGTCATAGCACAGTGGTTACAGTAGGTGACATATTGTCGTAGTACAGTGGTTACAGTACGTGACATATTGTCGTAGTATAGTGCATACAGTAGGTTACACATTGAGCAAAGGGACATGCAGCTGCTCTGTATTGTCCATTTGAGATGAAACTCGGTGTCCAGGGCAGACTACAGTACTGGTCTGGGTCCCAAATAGCACCCTATTCCCTATGGGCCCCAGTCAAAAGTAGTACACGAGGGAATAGGGTTCCATTTGGGACGCAGCACTCCCTAGTGCTAGCGTGGATGTAAAATGTAAATTCGTGGCTATTTGTGCAGGGCTGGACAAAAGCAGGGTTGATTGTCTGACCGTTTCTCACTCAATAACTCACTTTGGAAGGTAGAACGTTTAGAATAGAACACTGAGTCGAGAGTAGTGACAGTTAGAACACTGAGTGGAGAGTAGTGACTGTTAGAACACTGAGTGGAGAGTAGTGACAGAACACTGAGTGGAGAGTAGTGATGGTAAGAACACTGAGTGGAGAGTAGTGATGGTAAGAACACTGAGTGGAGAGTAGTGATGGTAAGAACACTGAGTGGAGAGTAGTGATGGTAAGAACACTGAGTGGAGAGTAGCGATGGTAAGAACACTGAGTGGAGAGTAGCGACTGTTAGAACACTGAGTGGAGAGTAGTGACAGTTAGAACACTGAGTGGAGAGTAGTGACTGTTAGAACACTGAGTGGAGAGTAGTGACAGTTAGAACACTGAGTGGAGAGTAGTGACAGTTAGAACACTGAGTGGAGAGTAGTGACAGTTAGAACACTGAGTGGAGAGTAGTGACAGCTAGAACACTGAGTGGAGAGTAGTGACGGTTAGAACACTGAGTGGAGAGTAGTGACGGTCAGAACACTGAGTGGAGAGTAGTGACGGTCAGAACACTGAGTGGAGAGTAGTGACGGTCAGAACACTGAGTGGAGAGTAGTGACAGTCAGAACACTGAGTGGAGAGTAGCGACGGTCAGAACATTGAGTGGAGAGTAGCGACAGTTAGAACACTGAGTGGAGAGTAGCGACAGTCAGAACACTGAGTGGAGAGTAGCGACAGTTAGAACACTGAGTGGAGAGTAGTGACAGTTAGAACACTGAGTGGAGAGTAGTGACAGTTAGAACACTGAGTGGAGAGTAGTGACGGTTAGAACACTGAGTGGAGAGTAGTGACGGTTAGAACACTGAGTGGAGAGTAGTGACGGTCAGAACACTGAGTGGAGAGTAGTGACGGTCAGAACACTGAGTGGAGAGTAGTGACGGTCAGAACACTGAGTGGAGAGTAGTGACGGTCAGAACACTGAGTGGAGAGAAGTGACGGTCAGAACACTGAGTGGAGAGTAGGGACAGTCAGAACACTGAGTGGAGAATAGCGACAGTCAGAACACTGAGTGGAGAGTAGCGACAGTCAGAACACTGAGTGGAGAGTAGCGACAGTTAGAACACTGAGTGGAGAGTAGTGACAGTTAGAACACTGAGTGGAGAGTAGTGACGGTAAGAACACTGAGTGGAGAGTAGTGACGGTTAGAACACTGAGTGGAGAGTAGTGACGGTTAGAACACTGAGTGGAGAGTAGTGACGGTTAGAACACTGAGTGGAGAGTAGGAACAGTCAGAACACTGAGTGGAGAGTAGCGACGGTCAGAAAACTGAGTGGAGAGTAGCGACAGTCAGATCACTGAGTGGAGAGTAGCGACAGTCAGAACACTGAGTGGAGAGTAGCGACAGTCAGAACACTGAGTGGAGAGTAGTGACAGTTAGAACACTGAGTGGAGAGTAGCGACGGTCAGAACACTGAGTGGAGAGTAGCGACAGTCAGATCACTGAGTGGAGAGTAGCGACAGTCAGAACACTGAGTGGAGAGTAGCGACAGTCAGAACACTGAGTGGAGAGTAGTGACAGTTAGAACACTGAGTGGAGAGTAGTGACAGTTAGAACACTGAGTGGAGAGTAGTGACAGTTAGCCTGGTACCTCTGCTAACTGAGTATTGAGTTGTTGGTGCTAACATGTTGTCAACACTTGAAGGTTTTATTGAACACAACATTTTACATTATATTCCATCTTTCATGAAGTAACCTTTTGGTATTTTTTTCTGTAGTTCTGTGAGTTATTGTAGCTATGACGTACTTAATCAAGCCTTTCCCCTTGATAAAACTTCAGTCTAGTGCAATTATGTTCCCCTCATTATATGCCTATGGCCTGCAGAAACAGGAGACTAGGCAGAAAGCCACCTTAGCACTGTTGTTCGAGTGCATTGCCATCGGTCTTACAGCAGCCAGCAATCAGAACTGCTTAGCCAGCATAGTTAGCAGCTGAACAGAACAGACGCTCAGTACAACGTGTCTGTTCAGATCCAGGTCCAGCTGGCTTCCATTGCATTGTGTCCTTGTACTAGAGATAGATTGACTACAACAGACATTTCTATTGAAGTAATGTGCCGTAATGGGGGGGAGCAGCGGCCATATTGAGTTTCATTCTATTTTCAGGTTATAAACACACACACACACACTCACACACACACACACGCACACACACTCCGTTAGGTTCTCAGAATGACAATAGGGCTGATTGAAGTTGAGGTGGAGCAATATGAACAGATCAGACTCCAACTGACTAACTGGTCTGGCAGCTTTCAGCACCACACCACCACACCACCACCACACCACCACCACACCACACCACCACCACACCACCATCACCACACCACCACACCACCACCACACCATCACACCACCACCACACCACCACACCACCACCACACCACCACACCATCACCACACCACACCACACCTCCACACCACCATAACCACACCATCACACCACCACCACACCAGCATAACCACACCATCCCACCACCACACCACCACCACACCACCACCACACCACCACCACCACACCACCATCACCACACCACCACCACACCACCACCACACAACCACACCACCACCACACCACCACCACACCACCACCACCACCACACCACCACCACACCATCACACCACCACACCACACCACCACCACACCACCACACCAACACATCATCACACCACCACACCACCACACCACCACCACCACCACACCACCATCACACCACCACCACACCACCACCACACCACCACCACCACACCACCACACAACCACCACACCACCACCACACCATCACCACACCACACCACCACCACCACACCACCATCACACCACCACCACCACCACCACACCACCATCACACCACCACACACCACCACACCACCACCACACCACCACACCACCACCACACCATCACACCACACCACCACACCACATACCAACACACCAACACACCACCATCACCACACCACCACCACACCACACACCACCACACCACCACCACACCACCACCACACCACCACCACACCACCACATCACACCACCACCACACCACCATCACACCAACACACCACCACACCACCACCAACACACCACCACACCACCACACCAACACACCACCACCACACCACACACCACCACACCACACCACCACACCACCATCACACCACACCACCACCACAACACCACCACCACCACCACACCACCACACCACCACACCACCCCACACCACCACCCCACCACCACACCACCAACCACCACCACACCACCACCACATCACACCACCACCACCACCACACACCACCACCAACCACCACCACACCACCACCACACACCACACCACCACACACCACCACACCACCACACCACCACACCATCACCACACCACACCACCACCACCACACCACCACCACCACCACCACCACCACCACACCACCATCACACCACCACCACACCACCACACCACCACCACACCATCACACCACCACACCACACCACACCACCACCACACCACCAACACACCACCACACCACCACCACACCATCACACCACACCACCACACCAACACACCAACACACCAACACACCACCATCACCACACCACCACCACACCAACACACCACCACACCACCACCACACCACCACCACACCACCACACCACACCACCACCACACCACCATCACACCAACACACCACCACACATCCACCAACACACCACCACACCACCACACCAACACACCACCACCACACCAACACACCACCACACCACACCACCACACCACCATCACACCACACCACCACCACACCACCACCAACACACCACCACACCACCACACCACCACACCACCACCACACCACCACCCCACCACCACACCACCAACACACCACCACACCACCACCACATCACACCACCACCACCACCACACACCACCACCAACACACCACCACACCACCACCACACACCACACCACCACACACCACCACACCACCACACCACCACACCATCACCACACCACACCACCACCACCACACCACCACACACCACCACCACCACCACCACACCACCACACACCACCACCACACCACCACACCACCACCACACCACACACCACCACACCACACCACACCACCACCACACCACCAACACACCAACACACCACCACACCACCACACCACCACACCACACCACCACCACACCACACACCACCACACCACCACCACACCACCACCACACCACCATCACACCACACACCACCACACCACCACCAACACACCACCACACCACCACACCACCACCACACCACCACCCCACCACCACACCACCACCACACCAACACACCACCACACCACACCACCACACCACACCACCACCACACCACACACCACCACACCACCACCACACCACCACCACACCACCACCACACACCACCACACCACCACACCACACCACCACCACACCACCACACACCAACACACCACCACACCACCACCAACACACCACCACACCACCACACCACACACCACCACCACACCAACACACCACCACACCACACCACCACACCACCACCACACCACACCACCACCACACCACCACCACACACCACCACACCACCACACCACCACCACACCACCACCCCACCACCACACCACCACACACCACCACACCACCACCACATCACACCACCACCACCACCACACACCACCACCACACACCACCACACCACCACCACACACCACACCACCACACACCACCACACCACCACACCACCACACCACCACACCACACCACACCACACCACCACCACACCACCATCACACCACCACCACCACCACCACACCACCATCACACCACCACCACACCATCACACCACCACACCAACCACACCACCACCACACCACCAACACACCACCACACCACCACACCACCATCACCACACCACCACCACACCAACACACCACCACACCACCACCACACCACCACCAACACACCACCACACCACCACACCACACCACCACCACACCACCATCACACCAACACACCACCACACCACCACCACACACCACCACACCACCACACCAACACACCACCACCACACCAACACACCACCACACCACACCACCACACCACCACACACCACACCACCACCACACCACCACCACCACACCACCACCACACCACCACCCCACCACCACACCACCAACACACCACCACACCACCACCACATCACACCACCACCACCACCAACACACCACCACCAACACACCACCACACCACCACCACATCACCACACCACCACACACCACCACACCACCACACCACCACACCACCACCACACCACACCACCACCACCACACCACCATCACACCACCACCACCACCACCACACCACCACACACCACCACCACACCACCACACCACCACCACACCACACACCACCACACCACACCACACCACCACCACACCACCACACACCAACACACCACCACACCACCACACCACCACACCACACCACCACCACACCACCACACCACCACCACACCACCACCACACCAACACACCACCACACCACCACCACCACCACACCACCACCACACACCACCACACCACCACACCAACACACCACCACCACACCAACACACCACCACACCACCACACCACACCACCACCACACCACCACACACCAACACACCACCACACCACCACCACACACCACCACACCACCACACCACCACCACACCACCACCACACCACCACCACACCAACACACCACCACACCACCACCACATCACACCACCACCACCACCAACACACCACCACCAACACACCACCACACCAACACACCAACACAACGCCACACCACCACCACCAACACACCACCACCAACACACCACCACCACCACACCACCACCACCACCACCACCACCACCATCACACCACCATCACACCACCACACCACCACCACACCATCACACCACCACACCACACCAACACACCAACACACCAACACACCACCACACCACCACACCACACCACCACCACCACACCACCAACACACCACCACACCACCACACCACCACCACACCACCACCAACACACCACCACACCACCACACCAACACACCACCACCACACCAACACACCACCACACCACCACACCACACCACCACCACACCACCATCACACCAACACACCACCACACCACCACCACACCACCACCCCACCAACACACCACCACACCACCACCACATCACACCACCACCACCAACACACCACCACCACACACCGCCACACCACCACCACCAACACACCACCAAAAACACACCACCACACCAACACACCACCACCACATCACCACACCACCACATCACCACCACACCACCACACCACCACACCATCACCACACCAACACACCAACACACCGCCACACCACCACCGCCACCACACCACCACCAACACACCAACACACCACCACCACACCACCATCACCACCACACCATCACACCACCACCACACCACCACCACCACACCACCACCACCACCACACCACCACACCACCCCCACACCACCACCACACCAACACACACCACCACACCGCCACACCACCACCACACCAACACACCACCACACCATCACACTACCACACCACACCACCATCACCACACCACCACCACACCAACACACCACCACACCACCACCACACCAACACACCACCACACCACCACCACACCAACACACCACCACACCACCACACCACCACCAACACACCACCACACCACCACACCCCCACACCACCACCACACTACCACCACACCAACACACCACCACACCACTACACCACACCACCACCACACCACCATCACACCAACACACCACCACACCACCACCAACACACCACCACACCACCACACCAACACACCACCACACCACCACCACACCACCACCCCACCACCACACCACCACCACACCAACACACCACCACACCACCACCACATCACACCACCACCACCACCAACACACCACCACCAACACACCAACACACCAACACACTGCCACACCACCACCACCAACACACCACCACCACATCACCACA
Organism: Salmo salar; assembly: GCF_965601325.2. NCBI lineage: Eukaryota > Metazoa > Chordata > Actinopteri > Salmoniformes > Salmonidae > Salmo > Salmo salar. Next base: position 110,798,621 of record NC_138303.1, on the reverse strand, counting down.
CCACCACATCACCACCACACCACACCACCACACCACCACCAACACACCACCACACCAACACACCACCACCACATGACCACACCACCACATCACCACCACACCACCACCACACCACCATCACCTTCACACCACCACCACACCACCACACCACCACCACACCACCACACCACCACCACCACACCACCACCACCACACCACCACCACACCACCACACCACCCCCACACCACCACCACACCACCACCACACCACCAACACACCACCACACCATCACACCACCACACCACACCACCACCACACCACACAAACACACCACCACCACCACACCACACCAACACACCACCACACCACCACCACACCAACACACCAACACACCACCACACCACCACACCATCACCACACCATCACCACACCACCACCACCAACACACCACCACACCACCATCACCACCACACCACCACACCACCACCACCACCACACCACCACCACACCATCACACCACCACACCACCACACCACCACCACACCACCACCACCACACCACCACCACCACCACACCAACACACCACCACACCACACCACCACCACACCACCACCACACCATCACACCACACCACCACACCACCACACCACCACCACACCAACACACCACCACCACACCACCACCACATCACCACACCACCACACCATCACCACACCACCACACCACCACCACACCACCACACCACCACACCACCACACCACCACCACACCACCCCACCACCACCACCACACCAACACATCAACACACCACCACACCAACACACCACCACATCACACCACCACCACCACATCACCACACCACCACATCAATACACCACCACACCATCACCACACCACCACGCCACCACATAAACACACCACAACACATCACCACACCACCACACCACCACATCACCACACCACCACATCACCACACCACATCACCACACCACCACATCAATACACCACCACACCAACACACCACCAAATCACCACTAATTATACCTAATCGTGTTTGGATTGCACAGGGCTGCACTAGGCACTCTGGGGTCTTTGGTGTTACTCTGTGTTACTGGGCTCTCTTGGGTCCTTGGTGTTACTCTGTGTTACTGGGCTCTCTTGGGTCCTTGGTGTTACTCTCTGTTCACCGAGAGCCAAACAGTATGCGCTGAGAGTGTAATTAAGCCTGGTCCGGAGAGACACAGAGAACATTGTGGGATAGACGCAGCTCGCCGTTCACCTCCCACGCTGCTCAGCAGAGAGACAGAGGGCCATCGTGTGAAATGGTAGGTAACGATTATAGTATCAAGGCTGAATCAGAAATGAAAACGCTAGTTTACAGCATGGGTCTCCTATGCGTTGCTCATGAGTGACCAGTGGCTCGGCGTGCTGTTATTAATGAGTTGTTCACATATAGATTCTGAAAAATAATCAGTAGCCTCACAATACATGATTACACCATTATTACAACTACAGTACACTGTAAATAAAATTGTTAAAAGTTGCAGTTACAGTATAGACCTAACCGTTACAATACAGGTTAAAGATATGTTTTGTGTTTGAGATCCACTTCCGATAAGGTGGTTTGTTTCTCAGGTCGACTATAATTGACTGGCTGACTGTAATCAGTGGTGAACGCTACCATGTCTCTCCAGTCCAGTTCAGTCACGGTCCTTACTCCCAATCTATCAGCTACTGCCTCGCTGAGCACTGTAGATGTGTCTTGCTGTATTCGGTTTTCACTCACCAGAAATTCGAGCAGAAATGTGTCTTCCTTGACCTGGATCCTTTGTTCGAACTTCCCAAAGAAGCTCTATTCATCCTGGGGGATGCACCAAAACGCCGATGCTGGAGAAGAGGTAGAAGGAAGGGGCCCTAGTCAGACTCAGTCGGTGTGCATACCATCCACTGCTTCTAAGTATATTACTCGCTAACGTTCAGTCCTTGGATAATAAAGTAGACAAGCTCAGGGCGAAGATTTCCTTCCAGAAACATCAGGGACTGTAACATACTCTGTTTTACAGAATCATGCCTGGTGTTCAACCTTCCCAAGTTCTCTTATGTCACCCCGCTCCTCCGCACACTCCACTGGCTTCCAGTTGAAGCTCGCATCTGCTACAAGACCATGGTGCTTGCCTACGGAGCTGTGAGGGGAACGGCACCTCCGTACCTTCAGGCTCTGATCAGTCACTACACCCAAAGAAGGGCACTGCGTTCATCCACCTCTGGCCTGCTCGCCTCCCTACCTCCGCGGAAGCACAGTTCCCGCTCAGCCCAATCAAAACTGTTTGCTGCTCTGGCACCCCAATGGTGGAACAAGCTCCCTCACGACGCCAGGACAGCGGAGTCAATCACCACATTCCAGAGACACCTGAAACCCCACCTCTTTAAGGAATACCTGGGATAGGATAAAGTAATCCTTCTACCCACTCCCCCCACCCCCCCCCACCCCAAAAAAAAAGATATAGATGTACTATTGTAAAGTGGTTGTTCCACTGGATATCATAAGGTGAATGCACCAATTTGTAAGTCGCTCTGGATAAGAGCGTCTGCTAAATGATGTAAATGTAAATGTAAATGGCTTTCTCTGGATATATTGTCCCTGTCCATTCAGCCAGCGGGGTTCTCCGTCCTTCGCAAGGACAAGATAAAATAACTCTCTGGGAAAAAGAAACACGAAGTGGTTTGTTTTATGATTAACAACTCATGGTGGGATTGTGGTAACGTACAGGAAGTCAAGTCCTTTTGTTCTCTCTATCTGGAATACCTCACAATCAAATGCCGACCGCATTACCATCCGAGATAATTTTCTTCGGTCACCGTCACTGCCGTGTATATTCCCTCCCCAAGCCAACACTGCGACGACCCTCAAGGAACTACACTCGACTATGTGCAAACCGGAAACTGCATATCCTGAGACTGCATGTATTGTAGCTGGGGACTTTAACAAAGGAAATCTGAGGAAAACGCTACCGAAACATATGTCAACATGGACCCAAGAGCAACACGGACCCTGGGCCATTGCTATGGCTACGCTCTCCCTTCAGCAAATCAGATCACTCCTCCATTCTGCTCCTCCCCACCTATAGGCAGAAGCTTAAACAGGAAGCTCCCGTGGTAATGACTGTTCAACGTTGGTCTGAACAAACGGAATCTGTGCTTCAAGATTGTTTTGATCACACGGACTGGGAAATGTTCCGGGTTGCCGCTGAGAAAAGTATCGACGTATACACCGACTAGGTGACTGAGTTCATCAGGAAGTGCATAGAGGATGTTGTTTCTACTGTGACGATTACAACTTATCCAAACCAGAAACCGTGGATAGATGGCAGCATTCACACAAAATTGAAAGCGTCTACCACATCATTTAACCATGGCAAGGTGACTGGGAACATGGACGTGTACAAACAGATCAGCTATGACCTCTGAAAGGCAATCAACGAAGCAAAACAACACTACAGGGACAAAGTGGAGTTGCAATTCAATGGCAGGGACTGCAGATAATCACAGATTATGAAGGGAAAGCCAGCCACGTCGAGGACACCGACGCCTTGCTCCCGGACTAGATAAACACCTTCTTTGCCCGTTTCGAGGAAAACAACATCAAGCCGCAGACGCATATGAGGACGTTCTCCGTGGCCGACATGAGTAAGTCATTTAAGCGTGTTAACCCTCACAAGGCTGCTGGCCCAGACGGCATCCCAAGACGTGTCCTAAGAGAATGTGCAGACCAGCTGGCTGGAGTATTGACGGACATATTCAATCTCTACCTATCCCAGTCTGTTGTCCCCACTTGCTTCAAGATGTCCAACATTATTCCTGTACCCGAGGAGGCAAAGGTAACTGAACTAAATGACTATCGCCCCGTAGCACTCGCTTCTGTCATCACGAAGTGCTTTGAGAGGCTATCTACACACACACACACACACACACACACACACACACACACACACACACACACACACACACACACACACACTCAATCATCATATGTGCTGCTGCTACTCCTGATGCCTAGTCACCTTACCCCTATACATACAGTTGAAGTCAGAAGTTTACATACACCTTGGCCAAATACATTTAAACTCAGTTTTTCACAATTCCTGACATTTAATCCTAGTAAAAATTCCCTGTTTTAGGTCAGTTAGGGTCACCACTTTACTTTAAGAATGTGAAATGTCAGAATAATAACAGAGAGAATGATTTATTTCAGCTTTAATTTCTTTCATCACATTCCCAGTGGGTCTGAAGTTTACATACACTCAATTAGTATTTGGTAGCATTGCCTTTAAATTGTTTAACTTGGGTCAAATGTTTCGGGTAGCCTTCCACAAGCTTCCCACAATAAGTTGGGTGAATTTTGGCCCATTCCTCCTGACAGAGCTGGTGTAACTGAGTCAGGTTTGTAGGCTTCCTTGCCCGCACACGCTTTTTCAGTTCTGCTCACAAATGTTCTATAGGGTTGAGGTCAGGGCTTTGTGATGGCCACTCCAATACCTTGACTTTGTTGTCCTTAAGCCATTTTGCCACAACTTTGGAAGTATGCTTGGGGTCATTGTCCATTTAGAAGACCCATTTGCGACCAAGCTTTAACTTCGTGACTGATGTCTTGAGATGTTGCTTCAATATATCCACATAATTTCAATCCTCATGATGCCCTCTATTTTGTGAGGTGCGCCAGTCCCTCCTGCAGCAAAATACCCCCACAACATGATGCTGCCACCCCCGTGCTTCAAGGTTGGGATGGTGTTCTTGCAAGCCTCCCCCTTTTTCCTCCAACCATAACAATGGTCATTATGGCCAAACAGTTCTATTTTTGTTTCATGAGACCAGAGGACATTTCTCCAAAAAGTACAAACTTTGTCCCCATGTGCAGTTGCAAACCGTAGTCTGGCTTTTTTTATGGCGGTTTTGGAGCAGTGGCTTCTTCCTTGCAGAGTGGATTTTCAGGTTATGTTTATATAGGACTCGTTTTACTGTGGATATAGATACTTTTGTACCTGTTTCCTCCAGCATCTTCACAAGGTCCTTTGCTGTTGTCTGGGATTGACTTGCACTTTTCGCACCAAAGTACATTCATCTCTAGGAGACAGAACTCGTCTCCGTCCTGAGCGTTATGACGGCTGCGTGGTCCCATGGTGTTTATACTTGCGTACTATTGTTTATACAGATGTACGTGGTACCTTCAGGTGTTTGGAAATTGCTCCCAAGGAAGAACTAGACTTGTGGAGGTCTACAATTTTTAATTTACATTTTTGTCATTTAGCAGACACTCTTATCCAGAGCGACTTACAGTAGTGAGTGCAAACATTTCATACCATGCATTTCTTTTTTTTTTCTTTTTTGTACTGGCCCCCTTTGGGAATCGAACCCACAACCCTGGCGTTGCACACACCATGCTGGCGTTGCAAACACCATGCTCTACCAACTGAGCCACAGGGAAGAGCACTGTTACTAGCCGGCTACTAACCGGTACTCTACTCTGCCCCTTAGAAACTGTTGCCCTAATATACAGAGTCATTAAACATTGGTCACTTTAATAATGTTTACATACAAAACACACCATTATATGTATATATATATATCGTTCTTAATATGTTTATTTTTCTGGATTATACTTTTTTTTATATTGTTTTTATTGCTACTGTACTGTTGGAGTTAGAAACACAAGCATTTCCCTGTAGCTGCAATAACATCTGCACATCTGTGTACGCGACCAATAAAGTTTAGATTTGATTTGATATTCACACTTGTTGTTTTCTTTCTCCTCCTGCTCTATGATGTGATCTATCCAGCCTATCACAGCGGCGCCAAGGGGAGGGTCGATCCTGTTATTAAGTCTGGAGCCAGAGCTTCCCCACCTACCTCTCCCTCCCACTGTTGTTAGTGCGCCTAGCAGGTGCTGCCGTAATTTGCAGAGTTAAATTATGCAGATAATACCCAGCCCAGGTAGCTCATTTAGATGGTCAGGTCATCCATCCTGGAGACGGAGAGGAGAGATGCAGAACCCCACACTGTTCCCTCTCCCTTCCCTCCCTCTCCCTCCCCCCCCTCTCTGTCTCTCTTTCCTTCCCTCTCCCTTCCCTCCCTCTCTCTCTCTTTCCCTCCCTCTCTCCTTACCTCCCTCTCTCTCCTTCCTTCCCTCCCTCTCTCTCTCTTTCCCTCCCTCTCTCTCTCTCTTTCCTTCCCTCTCTCTCTCTCTTTCCTTCCCTCTCTCCTTACCTCCCTCTCTCTCTCTTTCCCTCCCTCTCTCTCTCTTTCCCTCCCTCTCCCTTCCCTCCCTCTCTCTCTCTTTCCCTCCCTCTCTCTCTCTCTTTCCTTCCCTCTCCCTTCCCTCCCTCTCTCTCTCTTTCCCTCCCTCTCTCCTTACCTCCCTCCCTCTCCCTTCCCTCCCTCTCTCTCTCTTTCCCTCCCTCTCCCTTCCCTCCCTCTCTCTCTCTTTCCCTCCCTCTCTCTCTCTCTTTCCTTCCCTCTCCCTTCCCTCCCTCTCTCTCTCTTTCCCTCCCTCTCTCTCTCTCTTTCCTTCCCTCTCCCTTCCCTCCCTCTCTCTCTCTTTCCCTCCCTCTCTCTCTCTCTTTCCTTCCCTCTCCCTTCCCTCCCTCTCTCTCTCTTTCCCTCCCTCTCTCTCTCTCTTTCCTTCCCTCTCCCTTCCCTCCCTCTCTCTCTCTTTCCCTCCCTCTCTCTCTCTCTTTCCTTCCCTCTCTCCTTACCTCCCTCCCTCTCTCTTTCCCTCCCTCTCTCTCTCTTTCCTTCCCTCTCTCCTTACCTCCCTCCCTCTCTCTTTCCCTCCCTCTCTCTCTCTTTCCTTCCCTCTCTCCTTACCTCCCTACCTCTCTCTTTCCCTCCCTCTCTCTCTCTCTCTCTTTCCTTCCCTCTCTCCTTACCTCCCTCTCTCTCTCCTTCCTTCCCTCTCTCTCTCCTTCCTTCCCTCCCTCTCTGTTTCCCTCCCTCACTCCTTCCCTCCTTCTCTCCCTCCCTCTCTCTCCTTCCCTCCCTCTCTCTCCTTCCCTCCCTCTCTCCTTCCCTCCCTCTCTCTTTCCCTCCCTCCCTCTCTCCTTCCCTCCCTCTCTCCTTCCTTCCCTCCCTCTCTCTCCTTCCCTCCCTCCCTCTCCTTCCTTCCCTCCCTCTCTCCCTCCCTTTCTCCTTCCCTCCCTCCCTTTCTCCTTCCCTCCTTCTCTCCTTCCCTCCCTCCCTCTCTTTCCCTCCCTCCCTCCCTCTCTCTTTCCCTCCCTCTCGCTCCTTCCCCCTCTCTCCTTCCCTCCTTCACTCATTCCCTCCCTCTCTCCTTCCCTCACACAGCAGCCTCAGAACAGCACCACTCCGTGCCCCACGCTGCTCTGTGCTGTCAGCGCTGTCCGTCAAACACAGACTGCTCTCTCCTCTATCCCTCTCTGCTCCCTCTGCCTGCCTATACCCACAATCCTTAGAGCAGTAACACTCTCTGATCCCTCTGCCTGCTTATACCCACAATCCTTAGAGCAGCACAACTTGGTGCCTCAATATCAAAGAACAAAAGCCTTCTACAAATCACACATTCACCTATAGATCTCTTGGTTACTTTGTTATTCAGAGCTGAGGTCCCTTGGCTATTTTTAGGGACTGTTGCCTTTTACCAGGTTACTTGTTGTGTAACCAGTAGTGTTTGGTATAGTAACCTCATGGTCCTCAGACTGATACATAAACACGACAGAGTGTTGGTGTGTTTTCCCAAGGCTCAGGTATAAACACGTCCTCAGATTTATACAAAACGTGACAGTGTTTTGTTTTGTGTTTGTGTTTCTCCAGGTGCCAGCCTTCCCAAGCCAACAGTAAAAACAGCATCTCTGGGGCAAGCTGGCAAAGCCAGATCACCACTACTACCTGTCTCCGTGCCAACAGCTCCCGAGGTGGGTGAAGAGGGACAGAAACAGCCAGAAGACTCAGCCAATGTAAGTAACCACTCCTTTCAGTGTGTTCGTGCGCTCACGATCACACTCTAATAAATTCAAGATTATCATGTATAAATACACACAGAACTAATGTTACTATAAAGAGAAAATGAAAAGCCCAAAGTATGTGATTTTATCAAGAGTAGAGAGCGGTGGACTAAATGTCCTCCTGTTGGTGGAAGAACAAGAATATATATTTTGGTGGTTGCTAATAAGGAACGATCTCATTGTCATCTATGGGGGTTCAGACTGTGTCTGGAGGTGTTGTAGCAGCAGCAGTAGTAGTAGATGTAGTAGTAGATGTAGTAGTAATATTAGTAGTAGTGGATGTAGTAGTAGATGTAGTAGTAATATTAGTAGTAGTAGATGTAGTAGGAGATGTAGTAGTAGATGTAGTAGTAATATTAGTAGTAGTAGATGTAGTAGTAATATTAGTAGTAGTAGATGTAGTAGTAGATGTAGTAGTAATATTAGTAGTAGTAGATGTAGTAGTAGATGTAGTAGTAATATTAGTAGTAGTAGATGTAGTAGTAATATTAGTAGTAGTAGATGTAGTAGTAATATTAGTAGTAGTAGATGTAGTAGTAGATGTAGTAGTAATATTAGTAGTAGTAGATGTAGTAGAAGATGTAGTAGTAATATTAGTAGTAGTAGATGTAGTAGTAGATGTAGTAG
>NC_138303.1:110637500-110785000 GCF_965601325.2 Salmo salar | reverse complement strand
TATGCTGGCGAGGTGTTATGTCCGGTGTGTATGCTGTGTATGCTGTGTATGCTGTGTATGCTGTGTATGTTGTGTATGTTGTGTATGTTGTGTATGCTGTGTATGTTGTGTATGTTGTGTATGTTGTGTATGTTGTGTATGCTGTGTATGCTGTGTCTGTTGTGTATGCTGTGTCTGCTGTGTCTGCTGTGTATGCTGTGTCTGTTGTGTATGTTGTGTATGCCGTGTATGCTGTGTATGTTGTGTATGCTGTGTATGCTGTGTATGCTGTGTATGCTGTGTCTGTTGTGTATGCTGTGTATGCTGTGTATGCTGTGTATGCTGTGTATGCTGTGTATGTTATGTATGCTGTGTATTCTGTGTATGCTGTGTATGCTGTGTATGCTGTGTCTGCTGTGTCTGCTGTGTATGCTGTGTCTGTTGTGTATGCTGTGTATGCTGTGTCTGTTGTGTATGCTGTGTATGCTGTGTAGGCTGTGTATGCTGTGTATGCTGTGTATGCTGTGTATGCTGTGTATGTTGTGTATGCTGTGTATGCTGTGTATGCTGTGTATGCTGTGTATGTTGTGTATGCTGTGTATGCTGTTTATGCTGTGTCTGCTGTGTATGCTGTGTATGCTGTGTATGCTGTGTATGCTGTGTATGCTGTGTATGCTGTGTATGCTGTGTATGTTGTGTATGCTGTGTATGCTGTGTATGCTGTGTATGCTGTGTATGTTGTGTATGCTGTGTATGCTGTTTATGCTGTGTCTGCTGTGTATGCTGTGTATGCTGTGTATGCTGTGTATGCTGTGTATGCTGTGTATGCTGTGTCCGTGTTGTTCTGATGAATAGGGAGCAACAGCCAAAACATAATGAAAGGAGCATGGAGAATGTAAGACAGCAGAGGAACACTGAGAATTGTAGGACAAAAAAGCCCCCCCTCCACACACACACACACACACACACACACACACACACACACACACACAGTGAATTATAAAACACAGCACAGTGCAGGCGAAGAATCGTGCCATTAAATATTCATATCTCAATAACAATAACACGGAGAAAGCATCAGTGCAGTCATGGATTGGAGTTAGGAGAAGCATTAGGCAGCCCCATAACACTTTATAGGACCTGCTAAAGTAATGAGAAATGCAAGAGAAAGGAGGGAGATGTCGAGGAGAGGGAGAGATGAGAGAGAGAGAGCGAGAGGAGGAGAGGGGGAGAAGATTACTGCTGCCTCGAAAGGTCAGCATCTTTCTATCCATCCCACATATCTTTGTAATTGATCCTTTTCTCATCAGTGGGAGTCTCTCCAAATAGGCTGGCATCGATCACACACTTTAAATGCTCATCTTTTCTCCCCGCCAAGCCGCCAAGCACCAAGATGCTTAGGGGAGTGTGTATGTTTTTCTCTTTTATCAGAGTGGTATGGAACAACCCTCCTCCACAGCAGCAGAAAATAGAACATTAACCTGGACTTAAATTATCCCCCAAGGACTTACATTATCCCCAAGGACTTACATTATCCCCAAGGACTTACATTATCCCCAAGTATTTACATGATCCCCAAGTATTTACATGATCCCCAAGGACTTACATTATCCCCAAGTATTTACATTATCCCCAAGTATTTACATTATCCCCAAGTATTTACATTATCCCCAAGGACTAACATTATCCCCAAGGACTAACATTATCCCCAAGTATTTACATTATCCCCAAGGACTTACATTATCCCCAAGTATTTACATTATCCCGATGACTTACATTATCCCCAAGGACTTACATTATCCCCAAGTATTTACATTATCCCCGAGGACTTACATTATCCCCAAGTATTTACATTATCCCCGAGGACTTACATTATTCCCAAGGACTTACATTATCCCCAAGTATTTACATTATCCCCAAGTATTTACATTATCCCCAAGTATTTACATTATCCCCAAGGACTTACATTATCCCCAAGTATTTGCATTATCCCCAAGTATTTGCATTATCCCCAAGTATTTACATTATCCCCAAGGACTTACATTATCCCCAAGTATTTACATTATCCCCGAGGACTTACATTATCCCCAAGTATTTACATTATCCCCGAGGACTTACATTATTCCCAAGGACTTACATTATCCCCAAGTATTTACATTATCCCCAAGGACTTACATTAACCCCAAGTATTTACATTATCCCCAAGGACTTACATTATCCCCAAGGACTTACATTATCCCAAAGTATTTGTATTTACATTATCCCCCCCAAAAAAGGGGAACGGACAGAGGCCCAGTAGCTTATAAAACTAACTGTAAGTAAATGTAAATACTATTATTGAGGAAAAGCTAGACACACACACGCACACACACACACACACACACTCTCTCTCTCTCTCTCTCTATCTCTCAGATAGTTGTACATCAGTGCTGTGTCACCAGGGCTTCATCAGCTAGTAATAAAGGAGATGGTTATTTCATTATTGGTCCCCGACCTCATTTAGTCAGACTTAAAGGGTAATCTAGGATTCATTTAGTCAGACTTAAAGGGTAATCTAGGATTCATTTAGTCAGACTTAAAAGGTAATCTAGGATTCATTTAGTCAGACTTAAAGGGTAATCTAGGATTCATTTAGTCAGATATAAAGGGTAATCTAGGATTCATTTAGTAAGACTTAAAGGGTAATCTAGGATTCATTTAGTCAGACTTAAAGGGTAATCTAGGGTTCATTTAGTCAGATTTAAAGGGTAATCTAGGGTTCATTTAGTCAGATTTAAAGGGTAATCTAGGATTCATTTAGTCAGACTTAAAGGGTAATCTAGGATTCATTTAGTCAGACTTAAAGGGTAATCTAGGATTCATTTAGTCAGACTTAAAGGGTAATCTAGGATTCATTTAGTCAGACTTAAAGGGTAATCTAGGATTCATTTAGTCAGACTTAAAGGGTAATCTAGGATTCATTTAGTCAGACTTAAAGGGTAATCTAGGGTTCATTTAGTCAGATTTAAAGGGTAATCTAGGGTTCATTTAGTAAAATTTAAAGGGTAATCTAGGGTTCATTTAGTCAGATTTAAAGGGTAATCTAGGATTCATTTAGTCAGACTTAAAGGGTAATCTAGGATTCATTTAGTCAGACTTAAAGGGTAATCTAGGATTCATTTAGTCAGACTTAAAGGGTAATCTAGGATTCATTTAGTCAGACTTAAAGGGTAATCTAGGATTCATTTAGTCAGACTTAAAGGGTAATCTAGGATTCATTTAGTCAGACTTAAAGGGTAATCTAGGATTCATTTAGTCAGACTTAAAGGGTAATCTAAGATTCATTTAGTCAGACTTAAAGGGTAATCTAGGATTCATTTAGTCAGATTTAAAGGGTAATCTAGGATTCATTTAGTCAGACTTCAAAGGTAATCTAGGATTCATTTAGTCAGACTTAAAGGGTAATCTAGGATTCATTTAGTCAGATTTAAAGGGTAATCTAGGATTCATTTAGTAAGACTTAAAGGGTAATCTAGGATTCATTTAGTCAGACTTAAAGGGTAATCTAGGATTCATTTAGTCAGACTTAAAGGGTAATCTAGGATTCATTTAGTCAGACTTAAAGGGTAATCTAGGATTCATTTAGTCAGACTTAAAGGGTAATCTAGGATTCATTTAGTCAGACTTAAAGGGTAATCTAGGATTCATTTAGTCAGACTTAAAGGGTAATCTAGGATTAATTTAGTCAGATTTAAAGGGTAATCTAGGATTCATTTAGTAAGACTTAAAGGGTAATCTAGGATTCATTTAGTAAGACTTAAAGGGTAATCTAGGATTCATTTAGTCAGACTTAAAGGGTAATCTAGGATTCATTTAGTCAGACTTAAAGGGTAATCTAGGATTCATTTAGTCAGACTTAAAGGGTAATCTAGGGTTCATTTAGTCAGATTTAAAGGGTAATCTAGGGTTCATTTAGTAAAATTTAAAGGGTAATCTAGGGTTCATTTAGTCAGATTTAAAGGGTAATCTAGGATTCATTTAGTCAGACTTAAAGGGTAATCTAGGATTCATTTAGTCAGACTTAAAGGGTAATCTAGGATTCATTTAGTCAGACTTAAAGGGTAATCTAGGATTCATTTAGTCAGACTTAAAGGGTAATCTAGGATTCATTTAGTCAGACTTAAAGGGTAATCTAGGATTCATTTAGTCAGACTTAAAGGGTAATCTAGGATTCATTTAGTCAGACTTAAAGGGTAATCTAGGATTCATTTAGTCAGACTTAAAGGGTAATCTAAGATTCATTTAGTCAGACTTAAAGGGTAATCTAGGATTCATTTAGTCAGATTTAAAGGGTAATCTAGGATTCATTTAGTCAGACTTCAAAGGTAATCTAGGATTCATTTAGTCAGACTTAAAGGGTAATCTAGGATTCATTTAGTCAGATTTAAAGGGTAATCTAGGATTCATTTAGTAAGACTTAAAGGGTAATCTAGGATTCATTTAGTCAGACTTAAAGGGTAATCTAGGATTCATTTAGTCAGACTTAAAGGGTAATCTAGGATTCATTTAGTCAGACTTAAAGGGTAATCTAGGATTCATTTAGTCAGACTTAAAGGGTAATCTAGGATTCATTTAGTCAGACTTAAAGGGTAATCTAGGATTCATTTAGTCAGACTTAAAGGGTAATCTAGGATTAATTTAGTCAGATTTAAAGGGTAATCTAGGATTCATTTAGTAAGACTTAAAGGGTAATCTAGGATTCATTTAGTAAGACTTAAAGGGTAATCTAGGATTCATTTAGTCAGACTTAAAGGGTAATCTAGGATTCATTTAGTCAGACTTAAAGGGTAATCTAGGATTCATTTAGTAAGACGTATTAAGATGTCTGCATGTGTTTTTATATAAACTCTCTGAAGCATGTCTATGTACCTTCAGTTTACCATCACAGGGGTTGTGCTCGAGGTCTGCTTTAAAAAGAAAACAACAGAGTTATCTTTAAATGGATCACAACAAGGACATAGATCTTATATCAAACATCTAACAAAAAGAATGATGGGTTCTGGTGGACCAGTTTAGCACTTTAGCGGTTTTAGCTGTCAGACTGGAGGTCACAGATGGAGAGAGAGAGAGGAAGCTGTCTGACTGGAGGTCACAGATGGAGAGAGAGAGAGAGAGAGAGAGGAAGCTGTCTGACTGGAGGTCACAGATGGAGAGAGAGAGAGAGACAGGAAGCTGTCTGACTGGAGGTCACAGATGGAGAGAGAGAGAGAGAGAGAGAGGAAGCTGTCTGACTGGAGGTCACAGATGGAGAGAGAGAGAGAGAGGAAGCTGTCTGACTGGAGGTCACAGATGGAGAGAGAGAGAGAGAGAGAGAGGAAGCTGTCTGACTGGAGGTCACAGATGGAGAGAGAGAGAGAGAGAGAGAGGAAGCTGTCTGACTGGAGGTCACAGATAGAGAGAGAGCGAGAGAGAGAGAGGAAGCTGTCTGACTGGAGGTCACAGATGGAGAGAGAGAGAGAGAGGAAGCTGTCTGACTGGAGGTCACAGATAGAGAGAGAGAGAGAGAGAGAGAGAGAGAGAGGAAGCTGTCTGACTGGAGGTTACAGCTAGACAGAGAGAGGAAGCTTTCTGATTGGAGGTTACAGCTAGAGAGAGAGAGGAAGCTTTCTGACTGGAGATCACACACACAGTGGGAGAATCACGATGGTGAATCACTTATTGTTCCACTGGTTAGCCAATGCAAGGTTAATAACAGCAATGATATTGATGCTGTTTACCTGGAAGCTATACACACTTTTGATCGCAGTTCAATGAAAAGATATATAGACCCAAGTACTGTATGATCACACCAATATAAAGTACTGTATGATCACACCAATATAAAGTACTATATGATCACACCAATATAAAGTACTGTATGATCACACCAATATAAAGTACTATATGATCACACCAATATAAAGTACTGTATGATCACACCAATATAAAGTACTGTATGATCACACCAATATAAAGTACTGTATGATCACACCAATATAAAGTACTATATGATCACACCAATATAAAGTACTGTATGATCACACCAATATAAAGTACTGTATGATCACACCAATATAAAGTACTGCATGATCACACCAATATAAAGTACTGTATGATCACACCAATATAAAGTACTGTATGATCACACCAATATAAAGTACTGTATGATCACACCAATATAAAGTACTGTATGATCACACCAATATAAAGTACTACATGTTTCATACTAATATAATGTACTAAGAGCATATCAATATAAAGTACTGCATGTATCATGCCAATATAATGTATCAAATCAAATTCAATTTTATTGGTCACATACACATGGTTAGCAGATGTTAATGGGAGTGTAGCCCTCACCTCCTCCCTGTAGGCCGTCTCGTCGTTGTTGGTAATCAAGCCTACCACTGTAGTGTCGTCTGCAAACTTGATGATTGAGTTGGAGGCGTGCATGGCCACGCAGTCATGGGTGAACAGGGAGTACAGGAGAGGGCTGAGAACGCACCCTTGTGGGGCCCCAGTGTTGAGGATCAGCAGGGTGAAGATGTTGTTTCCTACCTTCACCACCTGGGGGCATCCCGTCAGGAAGTCCAGGACCCAGTTGCACAGGGTGAGGTCGAGACCCAGGGTCTCGAGCTTAATGATGAGCTTGGAGGATACTATGGTGTTGAATGCTGAGTTGTTGTCGATGAACAGTATTATTACATAGGTATTCCTCTTGTCCAGGTGGGATAAAGCAGTGTGCAGTGTGACTGCGATTGCATTAACTGTGGACCTATCGGGGTGGTAAGCAAATTGAAGTGGGTCTAGGGTGTCAGGTAGGGTGGAGGTGATATGATCCTTGACTAGTCTCTAGTGAGTGCTACGGGGCGATAGTCATTTAGTTCAGTTATCTTTGCTTTCTTGGGAACAGGAACAATGGTGGCCCTCTTGAAGCATGTGGGAACAGCAGACTGGGATAAGGATTGATTGAATATGTCTGTAAACACACCAGCCAGCTGGTCTGCGCATGCTCTGAGGATGCGGCCGGGGATGCCGTCTGGGCCTTCAGCCTTGCGAGGGTTAACACATTTAAATGCTTTACTCAAGTTGGCTGCAGTGAAGGAGAGCCCGCAGGTTTTGGTAGCGGGCCGTGTCGGTGGCACTGTATTGTCCTCAAAGCGAGCAAAAAAGTTGTTTAGTTTGTCTGGGAGCAAGACATCGTGGTCCATGACGTGGCTGGTTTTGTTTTTGTAGTCCGTGATTGACTGTAGACCCTGCCACATACATCTCATGTCTGAGCCGTTGAATTGTGACTCCACTTTGTCTCTATACTGACGCTTAGCTTGTTTGATTGCCTTGCGGAGGGAATAGCTACACTGTTTGTATTCGGTCATGTTTCCGGTCGCCTTGCCATGAGCTTTCAGTTTTACGTGAATGCTGCCATCAATCCACGGTTTCTGGTTGGGGAATGTTTTAATAGTCACTGTGGGTACAACATCACCGATGCACTTGCTAATAAACTCGCTCACCGAGTCAGCGTATTCATCAATGTTATTGTCCGACGCTATGCGGAACATATCCCAGTCCACGTAATCGAAGCAATCTTGAAGCGTGGAATCCGATTGGTCAGACCAGCGTTGAACACACCTGAGCATGGGCGTTTCCTGTTTTAGTTTCTGTCTATAGGCTGGGAGAAACAAAATGGAGTCGTGGTCAGATTTTCCAAAAAGAGGGCAGGGGATGCATCGCAGAAAATAGAGTAACAATGATCCAGGGTTTTACCAGCCCGGGTCGCGCATTCGATATGCTGATAAAATTTAGGGAGCCTTGTTTTCAGATGAGCCTTGTTAAAATCCCCAGCTATAATAAATGCAGCCTCAGGATATGTGGTTTCCAGTTTACATAGAGTCCAATGAAGTTCTTTCAGGGCCGTCGATGTGTCTGCTTGTGGGGGATTTACATGACTGATTATAATCGAAGAGAAATTGTCTTGGTAGATAATGCGGTCGGCATTTGATTGTAAAATATAAAGTACTGTATGATCATACCTATATATGGGTACTGTATGTATCCTCCGCTTTTGGTATGGTGTGCATTTTAGGACAAACTTAAGAAGGGTTGACGAATGCCTCAAGGAGGCATGAGGCTGAGGATGTCCTAAAATCTACACCATACATGAGTTATTCTGGACAATGACCCTCTTTGACTTTGTGTGACAGAGGACTTTTGTTTTTATCTTCTAGGTTTACGAACAGGACGACTTGAGTGAACAGATGGCGAGCCTAGAGGGACTCATGAAGCAACTCAACGCCATCACTGGCTCGGCCTTTTAACTCCAGCAGCCCTGGCAGAGAGTCCCACCCAGACAGTCCGTCAGACCTACGCAGCAGCACAGACAGATAGCAGTACCAGTATTACACCATAGGGCAGGGCACAGAGAGGGGGGTATGGTGTCAGAACCTCAGAAACACAGATACTTCTCAACCCCCCCCCCTCCCAAATACTGTAACCAACCCTTCTAACAGACCTCTATGTTACCCTATAATACTATAACTAGTAACAGACCTATCTGTAAACCTATAATACTGTAACCAGTAACAGACCTCTCTGTACCCCTATACATACTGTAACCAGCCCCCCCTAACAGACCTCTCTGTAATCCAAAAACAAAAAGACTAACGATTAAGGAGAATCTAAAAGATAAAGAAATTCATTTCCATGTTTTCCCTAGTGTTGATTTCCTTTTAAAACATCACCTTTTGAGTTTTCATTTATCAATGTTAATTTTGGAGGGTTTCCTTGTGCGTTACTGGTGTATTGGATTGAACTTTGAACTAAAGGCACAAGTGTTACAGCTGGGTTTATAGTATTAGACCTTAGGATTATTTATTATCTCCAGACACCAACGTTTCCCTGGACCCCTGGTTCACCAACTTTTCCCTGGACCCCTCGTTCACCAACGTTTCTCTGGACCCCTCGTTCACCAACGTTTCCCTGGACCCCTCGTTCACCAACGTTTCTCTGGACCCCTCGTTCACCAACGTTTCCCTGGACCCCTCGTTCACCAACGTTTCCCTGGACCCCTCGTTCACCAATGTTTCCCTGGACCCCTCGTTCACCAACGTTTCCCTGGACCCCTCGTTCACCAACGTTTCCCTGGACCCCTCGTTCACCAACGTTCCCCTGGACCCCTCGTTCACCAACATTTCCCTGGACCCCTCCTTCACCAACATTTCCCTGGACCCCTCGTTCACCAACGTTTCTCTGGACCCCTCGTTGCCTGGTGATGTTGTGAGACAACATGGGAGGTCTCACCGTAACCACACCCTTACGGTGTTGGAATGAAACGTACACCAACTCCTTGTGAACCTGAGGCTGTCCAAATATGGACACCATACACACTCTCCCTCTTCTCTTTCCTAAAACAGTGACACAGTCAGTGACCACAGCCTAGAACATTCTACAGGCTGTGAGGAACACTGGTTAGGCCCGGTACTGGATCATCTCAATACGGACTCTACAGAGCCAACTTCAGACTCTGGAAAGTTCTGGATCCTTGTTCAGGTCCATCTCTGTTGCTGCTCCTCAACTGAACATCTGCCCTGGTTATGTTGCTACCCTATCACAACTACAGACAGCTGTTTGGTGTTTTTTTTTGTTTGTTGCCAAAACGTAGCTTTGAAATCATTAGATCAACATCAAGAATTATAACCACACGCTCCAGTCAATGTATCAATGGTCTTGGGACGTACTGGGACTCAAGACACTATCAAGTGGTATTACAAGGGTCGGAAGGCTTTTGTATGAATATATGATATTTACTCTGGACAATCCATTGTTTTGGTTAAAACCACCTTATTCACCATCCCAACATACAGCGTTCTGTGCATTAAAACCGTGAGAGATATTTTTTGTTGTTGTTGATTATGGTGGCGTTGATGCTATTGATGATTCGTTATTATAACAGTTAAGGTTTTCATGAGACAAACACATGTACCTCAGTTTATGTAAGGTTGACTGACTAATAATGTGATTAACAGTGTGTTCACCAAGGGGTTTGTTTTTGATTCTAGTGCATGGGGGAGGGGAGGTCATTTTTATATGATAAACAATGCATATTATTCCATATAGTATATTTTTACATCAGCAGTTCTGTCAAAGCTGCAGTACAACTATTTTTAAACCAATTGATTAAACCCTACTGGCTTCTAATCTAGTTTTACATTATGGAGCTGCATGGGCTGCTATGCATCACTGAGGATAGATACTGTACATAACCTGAAGCCTTTTAACCAAACATGGCATCAATATGTACCACTTAAGTGATAAATGAATCATTAATCGCCATGGAAATAGGACATCAATATTCTCATGTTTGAATCTGGTAACCCACGGTAACTGTGCTCCCTTTATCATTTGCAAGCCTCTATTTTTTTCCCCCTCTGTAGATGGATTGTCCCAGAGAGATGTAGGGTTCGCTACATTGTCATTCAGAACATGTTTAGATTAGAACGCAGGAGATAAAGGGTCAGCTGCATTGTCATTCAGAACATGTTTAGATTAGAACGCAGGAGATAAAGGGTTCGCTACATTGTCATTCAGAACATGTTTAGATTAGAACGCAGGAGATAAAGGGTTAGCTACATTGTCATTCAGAACATGTTTAGATTAGAACGCAGGAGATAAAGGGTTAGCTACATTGTCATTCAGAACATGTTTAGATTAGAACGCAGGAGATAAAGGGTTAGCTACATTGTCATTCAGAACATGTTTAGATTAGAACGCAGGAGATAAAGGGTTCGCTACATTGTCATTCAGAACATGTTTAGATTAGAACGCAGGAGATAAAGGGTTCGCTACATTGTCATTCAGAACATGTTTAGATTAGAACGCAGGAGATAAAGGGTTAGCTACATTGTCATTCAGAACATGTTTAGATTAGAACGCAGGAGATAAAGGGTTCGCTACATTGTCATTCAGAACATGTTTAGATTAGAACGCAGGGGATAAAGGGTTCGCTACATTGTCATTCAGATCATGTTTAGATTAGAACGCAGGAGATAAAGGGTTGAATTCATTATACTGTATCAAATTTTAGGATTCATATTAGGACACCGACTGGAAATAGTAACAATGCTGAATATGGTATTGATGTCTGTGCCAGTGAGACATTCAAATGGTTTAGTATAGAGGGAAAGAAAAGTTACAGATCAGACGACTCATCAGAAAACAATGTCTTTATTTCCTCACAACAAACTCTCAAGTGTGCTCTCATTCTACGTTGTACCATAGGTTTTTTGTTTGGAGTTTTTCTTTCATCTGTTTGCCCTTCAAGGAAAATTACACAACAAAAAAAAAAATCTAGTTTTCAAAATCTAGAACATTGAAACTCCAGAACATGTCACAGTATGATGCGTTTAGGACACGTTCTAGATTTTAAAGTTATACATTTTGAAAACTTGATTGCTGACCTGCGAAACATTTTAGGATTGTTCCAACAGTGGACTAATGAAATACAACATTGTTTTTGGAGTGGTATTTTCTTTTTAAGACTTAAAAAAAAAAATGTAATTTAATTTGTTGAGAAACATCAAGACGTTCTATGTGCCTATACTTTTGCTTTTCCGTTCTTTAGTTTTTCTCTTCGTTGGTCACTTTATTTGTATGGAGATCTGTGTGAAAATATGAAACGTGATTTTTTTTTCTCTTCGCCTCGCCCTAAGTCCAGGGTAACAAATGAGCTATGATGTTCTGTCGATATAGTCTTCTCTCTTCTGAACGACAGACAGGCAGACAGACCATGGCTATATATTTTCTTGTATGCTGTACATGTGTATTACCATGGAGAAAGGACCGCTGAAGCAAGACAACATGAAAAATATAGTCAGTCCCAAATGGAATCCTATTCCCTATTTAGTGCCCTACTTGTTACTAGAGCCCTATGGACCTTGGTCAAAAAGTAGTGCACTATATAGGGAATAGGGTGCCACGTTTTGTTTTCTTCTTCTATTGTACAGTTCCATAGAGCAACTGAAGGACAAATTGCTACTTAACTCATTGACTGTGGGTGGGTGTGGGGATGGAAAGGGTACTTTTTACGCTAAAATGTAATATATTATTTAGAGCACACCTAACTATTATTTATGAAGAACAATGTGATCATTCTGGACATGTAGTTTAGTAGTGGGGGGGGGGGGGGTGGGGGGAAGAAAAACGACATTTGGAAAACCCATTCAAGATCTCATTCTCAATACTGTTAGGAAGGTGTCCATCCCATTTAATGACCTCTTCCTGTTGTCATTCTCCCATCAGCCACTTCATGATTGCAGTATCAATATTAGGACAGACTCGGAGTCACAAGCAGTTAGCCCTAATTTCGATACCGTACAGGATAGCACGTCCTCACAGAAACGGAAGTCACCCGTAGTTACCTTGAGTTGCAAAATTACACAGACACCTATCATGTCACAACTTACCCAAACGCTCTAGATTGTCTGGATATTTGAATAACAAGTGCATTTGATAAACTGTTATGGATGATAGGCTATGGTTATAACCTGTTATGGATGACAGGCTATAGGTTATAACCTGTTATGGATGATAGGCTATGGTTATAACCTGTTATGGATGATAGGCTATAGGTTATAACTTGTTTTGTATGACAGGCTATAGGTTATAACCTGTTATGGATGATAGGCTGAGGTTATAACCTGTTATGGATGATAGGTTATAACCTGTTATGGATGATAGGCTATAGGTTATAACCTGTTAGGGATGATAGGCTATAAATTATAACCTTTATGGATTATAGGCTATAGGTTATAACCTGTTATGGATTATAGGCAATGGGTTATAACAAGTTATGGATGATAGAATATAGGTTATAAACTGTTATGAATGATAGGCTATAGGTTCTAAACTGTTATGGGTTATAGGCTATAGGTTATAAACTGTTATGGATGATGGGCTATAGGTTATAACAAGTTATGGATGATAGGCTATAGGTTATAACCTGTTATGGATTATAGACTATAGGTTATAAACTGTTATGGATGATAGGCAATAGGTTATAACAAGTTATGGATGCTAGGCTATAGGTTATAAACTGTTATGGATGATAGGATATAGGTTATAACAAGAAAGGACCACACTCTTTTTACTAACAAAGCTGTGATGACTGTTGAGAAGGTGAAATATCCAGGAAGAATAAGAAGAAGTCCTAACTATATGTTCTTTGAATTCATACTTAAAAATTGTCAAAACATTTTTTTTTTGAATTGTTAACCAAATTAGATTTAGTGATTGCAATATTAAAAGTGTACATTTTGTTCATTTAAAGTGAAGAAGGGAATAAAGACATGATTGCGTACCTTATTATTATAAAGAGTAAGAAACATCTTCTTCTTGTCTGTTTCTACCCACAACGTTGTATACAATTGCTGGTTTTGTAATGCACTGTAGAGCAAGCAGTCCACTGTTCCTTTTTTTTTTATATAGAAATGGTATTTCAATGGTGTATTCTTTTGTTTGATAAATAAAGTTTTGATACAAAATGCCACTTGCCATTATGTGGAGTCTATATGTAGCTATCATGAAGACTGTGTGAAAACCTCCAGAAGCAAAGTCAAGTCGTCACGTCTCCAAACAGACTAGGACAGCGTCCCAAATGGCACCCTATTCCCTATATAGTGCACTACTTTAGACCAGAACCCTATGGGCCCTGGTCAAAAGTAGTGCACTACAGCATATAGGGAATAGGGTGACATTTAAGATGCAAGCCTGAGTGAAAACCTCCTGAGGCAAGTCGAGCCCTGTCTTCTCTTGAACAGACTACTAGATGACTGTCATCTTCCATATGTTAGCTGCCACCCTGATGAAGGGTGAAGATGGATTAACAGAGCAAGACATAATCAAGACACGTTGAAGGAAATTCAGATTTTAAAAAAATGAAACATGGATGACATGCAGTCCTCTGAATATCACCAAAAAAAAGAGAAGAAAACTCTTGTCGTAGCTGTAAAATACAACATGGGGCCTAGATTCAAACAGATCAAGCGTTAACCAGTGAGAGCCAACACCTGCATAGCTGATGTTGTGGAGGTGTCAGAGGTGTAACTGCATTGGGAGCTGTCAAAGTGGTGACACCGCCATAACAACCGCGATGTGGGTGTCAGCTAGCACGGAGCTGATAGAATCTAGCCCAAGGTCTCATTAGAATATGTAAAAAAAAATAGTGACATTTAACCACTTAAGTTACGGTGCATTTGTGAAGTATTTAGAGCCCTTGACTGTTTCCACACTTTGTTAAATTACAGCCTTATTCTATTACGGATTAAAACTTTTTTTTTTATCTCATCAATCTATACAATAACCCATAATGAAATCACAATGACATTTACATTTACATTTAAGTCATTTAGCAGACGCTCTTATCCAGAGCGACTTACAAAATGGTGCATTCACCTTATGATATCCAGTGGAACAACCACTTTACAATAGTGCATCTACATCTTTTAAGGGGGGGGGGGGGGTTAGAAGGATTACTTTATCCTATCCTAGGTATTCCTTAAAGAGGTGGGGTTTCAGGTGTCTCCGGAAGGTGGTGATTGACTCCTCTGTCCTGGCGTCGTGAGGGAGCTTGTTCCACCATTGGGGTGCCAGAGCAGCGAACAGTTTTGACTGGGCTGAGCGGGAACTGTGCTTCCTCAGAGGTAGGGGGGCCAGCAGGCCAGTGGTGGATGAACGCAGTGCCCTTGTTTGGGTGTAGGGCCTGATCAGAGCCTGAAGGTATGGAGGTGCCGTTCCCTTCACAGCTCCGTAGGCAATCACCATGGTCTTGTAGCGGATGCGAGCTTCAACTGGAAGCCAGTGGAGAGAGCGGAGGAGCGGGGTGACGTGAGAGAACTTGGGAAGGTTGAACACCAGACGGGCTGCGGCGTTCTGGATGAGTTGTAGGGGTTTAATGGCACAGGCAGGGAGCCCAGCCAACAGCGAGTTGCAGTAATCCAGACGGGAGATGACAAGTGCCTGGATTAGGACCTGCGCCGCTTCCTGTGTGAGGCAGGGTTGTACTCTGCGAATGTTGTAGAGCATGAACCTACAGGATCGGGACACCGCCTTGATGTTAGTGGAGAACGACAGGGTGTTGTCCAGGATCACGCCAAGGTTCTTAGCACTCTGGGAGGAGGACACAAGGGAGTTGTCAACCGTGATGGCGAGATCATGGAACGGGCAGTCCTTCCCCGGGAGGAAGAGCAGCTCCGTCTTGCCGAGGTTCAGCTTGAGCTGGTGATCCGTCATCCACACTGATATGTCTGACAGACATGCAGAAATGCGATTCGCCACCTGGTTATCAGAAGGGGGAAAGGAGAAGATTAATTGTGTGTCGTCTGCATAGCAATGATAGGAGAGACCATGTGAGGATATGACAGAGCCAAGTGACTTGGTGTATAGCGAGAATAGGAGAGGGCCTAGAACAGAGCCCTGGGGGACACCAGTGGTGAGAGCGCATGGTGCGGAGACAGATTCTCGCCATGCCACCTGGTAGGAGCGACCTGTCAGGTAGGACGCAATCCAAGCGTGGGCCGCGCCGGAGATGCCCAACTCGGAGAGGGTGGAGAGGAGGATCTGATGGTTCACAGTATCAAAGGCAGCAGATAGGTCTAGAAGGATGAGAGCAGAGGAGAGAGAGTTAGCTTTAGCAGTGCGGAGAGCCTCCGTGACACAGAGAAGAGCAGTCTCAGTTGAATGCCCAGTCTTGAAACCTGACTGATTAGGATCAAGAAGGTCATTCTGAGAGAGATAGCAGGAGAGCTGGCCAAGGACGGCACGTTCAAGAGTTTTGGAGAGAAAAGAAAGAAGGGATACTGGTCTGTAGTTGTTGACATCATAACCTATAATGACATCACAATAACACATAATGACATCACAATAACACATAATGACATCACAATAGCACATAATGACATCACAATAACCCATAATGACAAAGCAAAATCATGTTGCTAGAAATTTTTGCAAATGTTAAAAAACAATCATATTAAATATGACATTTACATAAGTATTCAGACCCTTTACTCAGTACTTTGTTGAAGCACCTTTGGTAGCGATTACAGCCTCAAGTTTTCTTGGGTATGACGCTGCAAGCTTGGCACACCTGTATTTGGGGAGGTTCTCCCATTCTTCTCTGCAGATCCTCTCAAGCTCTGTCAGGTTGGATGAAGAGAGTTGCTGCACAGCTATTTTCAGGTCTCTCCATAGATGTTTGATCAGGTTAAAATCCAGCCTCTGGCGAGCCACTCAAGGACATTCAGAGACTTGTCCCGAAATCACACCTGCGTTGTCTTGGCTGTGTGTTTAGGGTCGTTGTCCTGTTAGAAGGTGAACCTTCACCCCCAGTCTGAAGTCCTTCGGCCCAGTCTGAGGTCCTGAGTGCTCTGGAGCAGGTTTTCATCAAGGATTTCTCTGTACTTTGCTCTGTTCATCTTTCCCTCGATCCTGACTAGTCTCCCAGTCCCTGCCGCTGAAAAACATCCCCACATCATGATGCTGCCACCACCATGCTTCACCGTAGGGATGGTGCCCTCTCTAATTCTCTCTTTCTTTCTTTCTCTCGGAGGACCTGAGCCCTAGGACCATGCCTCAGGACTACCTGGCATGATGACTCCTTGCTGTCCCCAGTCCACCTGGCCGTGCTGCTGCTCCAGTTTCAACTGTTCTGCCTGCGGCTATGGAACCCTGACCTGTTCACCGGAAGTGCTTGTTGCACCCTCGACAACTACTATGATTATTATTATTTGACCATGCTGGTCATTTATGAACATTTTAACATCTTGACCATGTTCTGTTATAATATCCACCCTGCACAGCCAGAAGAGGACTGGCCACCCCTCATAGCCTGGTTCCTCTCTAGGTTTCTTCCTAGGTTTTTGGCCTTTCTAGGGAGTTTTTACTAGGGAGTTTTTCCTAGCCACCATGCTTCTTTCACATGCATTGCTTGCTGTTTGGGGTTTTAGGCTGGGTTTCTGTACAGCACTTTGAGATATCAGCTGATGTACGAAGGGCTATATAAATACATTTGATTTGATTTGATTTGGTGCCAGATTTCCTCTAGATGTGACACTTGGCATTCAGGCCAAAGAGTTCAATCTTGTCATTATTTTTTTTTTAAAATTGTTAACCAAATTAGATTTAGTGATTGCAATATTAAAAGTGTACATTTTGTTCATTTAAACCAATCTTGGTTTCTTCAGACCACAGAATCTTGTTTCTCATGGTCTGAGAGTCTTTAGGTGCCTTTTGGAAAACTCCAAGAGGGCTGTCGGGTCTTTTACTGATGAATGGCTTCTGTCTGGCCACTCTACCATAAAGGCCTGATTGGTGGAGTGCTGCAGAGATGGTTGTCTTTCTGGAAGGTTCTCCCATCTCCACAGAGGAACTCTGGAGCTCTGTCAGAGTGACGATGGGGTTCTTAGTCACCTCCCTGACCAAGGCCCTTCTCCCCCGATTGCTCAGTTTGGCTGGTCGGCCAACTCTAGGAATAGTCTTGGTGGTTCCAAACTTCTTCCATTTAAGGTTGGTGAAAGCCATTGTGTTCTTGGGGACCTTCAAAGCTGCAGAAATGTTTTGGTACCCTTCCCCAGATCTGTGCCTCGACACAATCCTGTCTCCGAGTGATTCAGACAATTCCTTCGACCTCATGGCTTAGTTTTTGCTCTGACATGCACTGTCAACTGTGGGACCTTACATAGACAGTTGTGTGCCTTTTCAAATCATGTCCAATCAATTACATTTATCACAGGTGGACTCCAATCAAGTTGTAGAAACATCTCAAGGATGATCAATGGAAACAGGATGCACCTGAACTCAATTTCGAGTCTCACAGCAAAGGGTCTGAATACTTATGTAAATAAGGTATTTCTGTTTATAATTTTTTATAAATACGCAAACATTTCTAAAAACTTGTCTCCGCTTTGTCGGGTATTTTGTGTAAAAAAAAAAAAAAAATGTATTTAATCCATTTTAAAATAAGGTTGTAATGTAACAAAATGTGGAAAAAATCACGGGGTCTGAATACTTTCTGAAGGTGCTGTATATGTCACTCAAGTTGACATATGCATGTAACAACAAAATCTCTCTTTTATGGTCCCTAACATACATAACATTGTTGTTTAAAAAAAAAAAAATGTAACGTTTATTTAACCTTTATTTAACTAGGCAAGTCAGTTTAAGAACAAATTCTTATTTACAACGACAGCCCATAATACTGCTTACATTAAATCGATGGACGGTATGTCATATATAATGTTTTCATTCTCCTGTCACTCTGGTTATATAGGTTAACATATAGGTCACGGCCTATATATCCTGCCTATAGCGTTTGGTGTATTTATGCATCATTCCCGTGTATAAACCATGTCAAGTCAGATAGACTAGGTTGAGTTTCACAAACATGCATGTCGGTTGTTTCGCTCCAGTCTATAGGTCCCCCGGTAGCAGTTGAAATAATGAATGGAAGTTTAATATACAGTATGGAGACTGTATTAGTGCCAAAGAAAAAGGGTTAAATGAATACACACACCCCCCCCCTCAAAAAAAAAGAAAATCCTGATTTTTCAGGATTTGTTCTGACAAACACTTCAGAACAATCTTCCTTTTGATTTATTTTTTGGGGGACTATCTGTTGTTCCATGTAAGTGAATCTGTTAAGCAATGACATTTTTTTTTCATCAAATAATGTTTTTCTATATTGTTTTGATACTTCAAGGGGTTTTAAAATGCAAAATCATGATCCTTGGTATGACCTTAAAATAATTCAATATAGCTTTGTAGAACCCCCTTCCCCGGCTTAGACAGGACTTAGGCTCTTATGGGTTAAGGGATGGGCTATGGTCTGGGTTAAGGGATAGGCTAGGGTCTGGGTTAAGGGATAGGCTAGGGTCTGAGTTAAGGGATAGGCTAGGGTCTGAGTTAAGGGATAGGCCAGGTTCTGGGTTAAGGGATAGGCTAGGGTCTGGGTTAAGGGATAAACTAGGGTCTGGGTTAAGGGATAAGCTAGGGTCTGGGTTAAGGGATAAGCTAGGGTCTGGGTTAAGGGATAGGCTAAGGTCTGGGTTAAGGGATAGGCTAGGGTCTGGGTTAAGGGATAAGCTAGGGTCTGGGTTAAGGGATAGGCTAGGGTCTGGGTTAAGGGATAGGCTAGGGTCTGAGTTAAGGGATAGGCTAGGGTCTGAGTTAAGGGATAGGCTAGGGTCTGAGTTAAGGGATAGGCCAGGTTCTGGGTTAAGGGATAGGCTAGGGTCTGGGTTAAGGGATAAACTAGGGTCTGGGTTAAGGGATAAGCTAGGGTCTGGGTTAAGGGATAAGCTAGGGTCTGGGTTAAGGGATAAGCTAGGGTCTGGGTTAAGGGATAGGCTAGGTTCTGGGTTAAGGGATAGGCTAGGTTCTGGGTTAAGGGATAGGCTAGGGTCTGGGTTAAGGGATAAGCTAGGGTCTGGGTTAAGGGATAGGCTAAGGTCTGGGTTAAGGGATAGGCTAGGTTCTGGGTTAAGGGATAGGCTAGGTTCTGGGTTAAGGGATAGGCTAGGGTCTGGGTTAAGGGATAAGCTAGGGTCTGGGTTAAGGGATAAGCTAGGGTCTGGGTTAAGGGATAAGCTAGGGTCTGAGTTAAGGGATAAGCTAGGGTCTGGGTTAAGGGATAAGCTAGGGTCTGGGTTAAGGGATAAGCTAGGGTCTGGGTTAAGGGATAAGCTAGGGTCTGGGTTAAGGGATAAGCTAGGGTCTGGGTTAAGGGATAAGCTAGGGTCTGGGTTAAGGGATAAGCTAGGGTCTGGGTTAAGGGATAGGCTGGTCCAGTGTAGCTCAGTTGGTAGTGTTGTGCTTGCAACATCAGGGTTGTGGGTTCAATTCCCACCGGGGAAAAGGAGAAAAAAATGCATGAAAATGTATGCATGCACTCACTACTGTAAGTTGCTCTGGATAAGAGCGTCTGGTAAAATATTTAAATGTAAATGCTAGGGTTAAGGGATAGGCTAGATGGAGGTACAGCATATTTCTGACAAACTGGACTGGTACAGGATAACAGAGTGATACAGGAAGCTATGAGGGAATATGTCTGACTAGATAACAGAGTGATACAGGAAGCTATGAAGGAATATGTCTGACTAGCTGGATAACAGAGTGATTCAGGAAGCTATGAAGGAATATGTCTGACTAGATAACAAAGTGATACAGGAAGCTATGAAGGAATATGTCTGACTAGATAACAGAGTGATACAGGAAGCTATGAGGGAATATGTCTGACTAGATAACAGAGTGATACAGGAAGCTATGAGGGAATATGTCTGACTAACTGTTCTGATTAATTGGCCACCTTAGCAGCAGAGCCCAGACATATGCTGTGACAGACGCTCCACTGGTGGGGACAGCGAGGGGAGGGGAGACTCGTAAAAATGCCTTATGTTTGTCTTTCATCCGTTCCTTCACTCCCTCCTCCATCATCCACCCAGAGGTTGGGAATGAAGCACCGACTGAGGATAAGATAGACTGAAGGCCTTGCTAGAGACGGACGGGAGGGCTACAGTTACACCAACAGTTTGATTAGCCAACATTAAGCTTAGCTTAGCTTCCAGGAGAGTGTTTAGCCAACTGACTAACTGACTGAGCATTAGATAGACTGAATGCCTGGCGACAGAGGAGAGCTTTAGCCAACATAGTTACCTTAGCTTACAAGAGAGCTAAATGCATACTTTAGCTTAGCCAAGTTAGCCAAAAGTTAGGACTAACTAAACATTAGATAAAGGCAAATGTTAGGTAACATTTAGCAAATTTTTAGCCAACAGTTAGTTTAGCTAACATTTAGCCAACAGTTAATTTAGCTAACATTTAGCCAACAATTAGCTTAGCTAATATTTAACCAATAGTTATCTTAGCTAACATTTAGCCAACAGTTTCTTAGCTAACATTTAGCCAACAATTAGCTTAGCTAATATTTAACCAATAGTTATCTTAGCTAACATTTAGCCAACAGTTTCTTAGCTAGAAGTTTGCCAACAGTTTGCTTAGCTTAGCTTCCAAGGACCACTAACACCAACACAAAAGGTGGCGCTCCAAGACAGATAGGAAATTGTCGTGTGTGAGCACATCACATAATGAATTATAAAACTTTTACAATTTAATTAAATAATCCCAACAGTCAAAATATATCAGAAATGCAAAGCTAGAGCAAAGCATTTATCACTGACTTACAGTGGCAAGAAAAAGTATGTGAATCCTTTGGAATTTCCTGGATTTCTGCATCAATAGGTCATCAAATTTGATCTGATCTTCATCTAAGTCACAACAATAAACACATTTAGTGTGCTTAAACTAATAACACACAAATTATTGTATTTTTCTTGTTTATATTGAATACATAATTTAAACATTCACAGTGTAGGTTGGAAAAAGTATGTGAACCTCTAAGCTAATGACTTCTCCAAAAGCTAATTGAAGTCAGGAGTCAGCTAACCTGGAGTCCAATCAGTGAGATGAGATTGGAGATTTTGGTTAGATTTGCTTTGCCCTATAAAAAAACACTCAGAAAATTTGAGTTTGCTATTCACAAGAAGCATTGCCTGATGTGAACCACGCCTCGAACAAAAGAAATCTCAGAAGACCTAAGATTAAGAATTGTTGACTTGCAAAAAGCTGGGAAGGGTCACAATAGTATCTCTAAAAGCCTTGATGTTCATCAGTCCACGGTAAGACAAATTGTCTATAAATGGAGAATAAATGGCCGTCCTGCAAAAGATGACTGCGAGAGCACAGAGCAGAATGCTCAATGAGGTTAAGAAGAATTTGTGTCAGACTTACATTTATCTCTGGAACATGCTAACATCTCTGTTGACGAGTCTACGATACATAAAACACTAAACAAGAATGGTGTTAATTGGAGGACACCACGGAAGAAGCCACTGATGTCCAAAAATAAACATTGCCGCACATCTGAAGTTTGCAAAAGTGCACCTGGATGTTCCACAGAGCTACTAGAAAAATATTCTGTGGACAGATGAAACTACTATGTGTGGAGAAAAAAAGGCACAGCACATCAACATCAAAACCTCATCCCAAATGTAAAGTATGGTGGAGGGAGCATCATTGTTTGGAGCTGCTTTGCTGCCTCAGGGCCTGGACAGCTTGCTACAGTATCATCGACGGAAAAATAAATTCCCAAGTTTATCAAGATATTTTGCAGGAGAATGTTAGGCTATCTGTCCTCCAATTGAAGCTCAACAGAAGTTGGGTGACGCAACAGGGCAACGACCCAAAACACAGAAGTAAATCAACAACAGAATGGCTTCAACAGAAGAAAATACACCTTCTGGAGTGGCCCAGTCAGAGTCCTGACCTCAGCCCGATTGAGATGCTGTGGCATCACCTCAAGAGAGCAGTTCACACCAGACGTCCCAAGAATATTGCTGAACTGAAACAGTTTTGTAAAGAGGAATGGTCCAAAATTCCTCCTGACCGTTGTGCAGAAAACGTTTGGTTTGAGGTTATTGCTGCCAAAGGAGGGTCAACCAGTTATTAAATTCACATACTTTTTCCATACTTTTTAAAACTTTTTAAATAATTATGTTATCGATTGTTTCGCACTTCTGTCGGGGCTGGCTAGCTAGCTAGTGTCGGGTAACTTTTGCAAATGGGTGGAATGTTTATACGTTAGCATAGCGATTTAGCCGCGAGGTAGTTGTCAGTAGCTAGGTTTCGATCTAATATTTACATATATATATATATATATATATATATATATATATAGGGTGTGCGACTCTCTTTTTATTTTATAGCTTCCTTACAATTGGCAACATATTTTCATGCGAATATTAAAAAATCTGCATAAAGAAAATATGTGTATTTTCCCACCAGTTGTGTGTTTCCACCAAACTGACTTGTTTCAGATTAGTGCGTGATGATGTAGTGCACACTAAATGTAATGATGTAGTGCACGCTAAATGTGATGACGTAGTGCACACTAAACGTGATGACGTAGTGCACACTAAATGTAATGACGTAGTGCACACTAAACGTGATGACGTAGTGCACACTAAATGTAATGACGTAGTGCACACTTAACGTGATGACGTAGTGCACACTAAATGTGATGACGTAGTGCACGCTAAATGTGATGACGTAGTGCACGCTAAATGTGATGACGTAGTGCACACTAAATGTGATGACATAGTGCCCACTAAATGTACTTTTATCACTTATTTCAGAAGAGACATTACAGGCTATCTGACAGAAAACGATTCATCCTCCCATAGAAACGGGAAGTACTGTAGGGTGGTGAAAAATCTGAATAAGAAAAAAATGTATTAATAAAAATATATTTTTGGGGCTTATTTGTAGTGGGACTTTAACAGTCCTGTATTAGCGGAGCGATATAGCCGTCTGCAATACTAGCGCAGGCAAAAATATTTGTCCAGCCAACCCACCCACCCCGTCGGCAAAAGAATATTGCAGCACTTCAACCCCCAAACTACTTCCTGTGGCTATGCATCCTCCCCCCTGGCAGGTATCAGACCAAACTACTTCCTGTGGCTATGCATCCTCCCCCCTGGCAGGTATCAGACCAAACTACTTCCTGTGGCTATGCATCCTCCCCCTGGCAGGTATCAGACCAAACTACTTCCTGTGGTTATGCATCCTCCCCCCTGGCAGGTATCAGACCAAACTACTTCCTGTGGCTATGCATCCTCCCCCCTGGCAGGTATCAGACCAAACTACTTCCTGTGGCTATGCATCCTCCCCCTGGCAGGTATCACACCAAACTATTTCCTGTGGTTATGCATACTCCCCCCTGGCAGGTATCAGACCAAACTACTTCCTGTGGCTATGCATCCTCCCCCCTGGCAGGTATCAGACCAAACTACTTCCTGTGGTTATGCATCCTCCCCCTGGCAGGTATCAGACCAAACTACTTCCTGTGGCTATGCATACTTCCCCCTGGCAGGTATCAGACCAAACTACTTCCTGTGGCTATGCATCCTCCCCCTGGCAGGTATCAGACCAAACTACTTCCTGTGGCTATGCATCCTCCCCCCTGGCAGGTATCAGACCAAACTACTTCCTGTGGCTATGCATACTCCCCCTGGCAGGTATCAGACCAAACTACTTCCTGTGGCTATGCATCCTCCCCCCTGGCAGGTATCAGACCAAACTACTTCCTGTGGTTATGCATCCTCCTCCCTGGCAGGTATCAGACCAAACTACTTCCTGTGGTTATGCATCCTCCCCCCTGGCAGGTATCAGACCAAACTACTTCCTGTGGTTATGCATCCTCCCCCCTGGCAGGTATCAGACCAAACTACTTCCTGTGGTTATGCATCCTCCCCCCTGGCAGGTATCAGACCAAACTACTTCCTGTGGTTATGCATCCTCCCCCCTGGCAGGTATCAGACCAAACTACTTCCTGTGGTTATGCATCCTCCCCCCTGGCAGGTATCAGACCAAACTACTTCCTGTGGTTATGCATACTCCCCCCTGGCAGGTATCAGACCAAACTACTTCCTGTGGTTATGCATCCTCCCCCCTGGCAGGTATGAGACCAAACTACTTCCTGTGGTTATGCATCCTCCCCCCTGGCAGGTATCAGACCAAACTACTTCCTGTGGTTATGCATACTCCCCCCTGGCAGGTATCAGACCAAACTACTTCCTGTGGCTATGCATCCTCCCCCTGGCAGGTATCAGACCAAACTACTTCCAAACTACTTCCGAAACATCGCATTTTCGGCATGGAAAGACCCGGTCAGTCTATGTCATGGAAAGAGCAGGTCAGTCTATGTCATGGAAAGACCCGGTCAGTCTATGACATGGAAAGAGCCGGTCAGTCTATGTCATGGAAAGAGCCTGTTCTTAATGTTTTGCACACTCAGTTTATTTTGACATGTATTCATATTTTGTGAACAGCAGCATGTTGATGACACAGAACCAAGCGACAGTAAATTAGCATCTAAAGTGTATTACTACCAGTTTGTAGCATAGACATTAAAACCAGGTGGGTAGATGCAAAGATGCTCTTTAGCTAACCAGCTATCCTGCCCTGTGTAGGTGTATTAGAACTATAGCTATTAGTAGGCTACAATCCTCAAAAGTATTTCCATTTAAGCAAACAAATCTCCCACTGACAATGCTAGCTGGCTAGCTATCTAGGATCATTCTATTAGCTTAGCTCACATAGCGTTTATAATGAAATAAGCATTGAGAATAGATTGGATTGGAGTGGAGACCGTGTCCAATGGTAGTATATGAGCCTGGTGTCCTACATCTTGTTTGTGCTGTCTTTCCTACTCCATTGACGTGACTGGAAAAGACAGCACTGAAACAATGGAGTTGTTGAGAGAGCACAAACGGATGTGGGACTCAGGCTAGTCATGTACAATATCGATGTTTCATGTGTTGACCTACTTACAGAAACAGATCATCACGCTGTGATGTTTCTGTATCCTAAATGGCATCCTATTCCTTTTGTAGTGTAGCAGAGCTCTATGGGCTTGGTCAAAAGTAGTGCACTAAATATAAAATAGGGTGCAATTTGGGATGTATTCCTTGTCATGCTGTGATCTGAGCCTGCTGTAGAACGAACCAACGAGCCAGTGTAATGCCCCAGTCCAGAGTAATGCCCCAGTCCAGAGTAATGCCCCAGTCCAGGGTAATGCCCCAGTCCAGAGTAATGCCCCAGTCCAGAGTAATGCCCCAGTCCAAGGTAATGCCCCAGTCCAGGGTAATGCCCCAGTCCAGGGTAATGCCCCAGTCCAGAGTAATGCCCCAGTCCAAGGTAATGCCCCAGTCCAGAGTAATGCCCCAGTCCAGGGTAATGACCCAGTCCAGAGTAATGCCCCAGTCCAGAGTAATGCCCCAGTCCAAGGTAATGACCCAGTCCAGAGTAATGCCCCAGTCCAGAGTAATGCCCCAGTCCAGAGTAATGCCCCAGTCCAGGGTAATGCCCCAGTCCAGAGTAATGCCCCAGTCCAAGGTAATGCCCCAGTCCAGAGTAATGCCCCAGTCCAAGGTAATGCCCCAGTCCAGTGTAATGCCCCAGTCCAGTGTAATGCCCCAGTCCAGAGTAAAAGTCATGCAGCCATGAACATGAACCTTGGCCTACTGATTTGGATCATGCAGCGTGGCTGATAGACTACAGCCTGATGAGGCCAGACAATTTCAACCACATCACCGGGAGATGAATAGAGCACCAGTATATCACTTGTGAAAGAGATCTTCAGACCTCAATAAGACTTCCTGGTTTAACAAAAAACAAAAAAACTAAACCACACAACCTGTAACGTTTTCTTCTGGGCACCATGGTTACAGAAGTCTTCAGAGACCTTCCTGTTTCACCCCTGTACTTTATAAAGACAGAGCACACACGATAACAAGCTCAATCACCTAAAGAGAATTCATAAATCTTAGGCCTTTAAGAATCTAAATCTATAAATATCTACATTATAATTGTTTCATCTGTAAAAGCGGAGGACAGAGCAAACTCTTGTTTTTATATTCCAGCAGGCGACTTGGAACAGCAAAACCAAACTATCTGGATCTATTGTTGACTCTGCCGGCTTGTGTGTAGTAGAGCAGCGGTCATTCTGCCAACATTAAATTAGCCGAAACCATAATTTCCCACAGTGACATTTTCTGTGTGGCTCATAATGTCAGGCCAGTCGCTGTAGCCTCAAAGAGCATCTCTCTCTCTCTCTCTCTCTCTCTCTCTCTCTCTCTCTCTCTCTCTCTCTCTCTCTCTCTCTCTCTCCTCTCTCTCTCTCTCTCTCTCTCTCTCTCTAAAAGCCTAATAGTGGCAGCTAGTCGGAGATGGAGTACTTCTGTGGCCGGTGTACAGTGGGTGGTCTTCTCGTTAAAACCAGACAGTCATGGAGAGAAGGGACCCACAAGGCCACCCGGTGGACTGATCAATGAGAGCCCTGGGTGGGCTAGGACTCCTGCTGGTCTCGGCCCCTGTCTGGATGTCTGGATCTTGCTGGGCTGGGACCTCTAAGCATTAACTTGGCCCGGAAACACACTGACAGTTCATTTCTCACACACACACAGAGAGAGAGAGAGAGAGAGAGAGAGACTGTCTGAACATAGAGAGAGACAGACAGAGAGACAGACAGAGCGACAGACAGACAGACAGACAGACAGACAGACAGACAGACAGACAGACAGACAGACAGACAGACAGACAGACAGACAGACAGACAGACAGACAGACAGACAGACAGACAGACAGACAGACAGACTAAACAGAGAGAGAGAGAGAGAGAGAGAGAGAGAGACAGACTGTCTGAACATAGAGAGAGAGAGACAGACTGTCTAAACAGAGAGAGAGAGAGAGAGAGACAGACAGACAGACAGACAGACAGACAGACAGACAGACAGACAGACAGACAGACAGACAGACAGGCTGTCTAAACAGAGAGAGAGAGAGAGAGACAGACTGTCTGAACATAGACTAAACACCCTGGGGTTAGAGCAGCCCCAGATCACACCCGCACTCAGGCAAACACACACACGCACACCCGCACTCAGGCAAACACACACACACACACACACACACACACACACACACACACACACACACACACACACACCACACACACACACACACACACACAGGCCTATTAAGCGTGACAACTCTGCCCCCTTTTGGAAAGGGCTTTCACATTTCATTTAGCAGAATAGTGGAGCTACAGCTCAGTTAGATGTAGATTTAAAACACAGAGCTAGTTACAACCTAATGTTTACTGCAGTAGATTATGGAGAAATGAAAGACAACCTAATGTTTACTGTAGTAGATTATGGAGAAATGAAAGACAACCTAATGTTTACTGTAGTAGATTATGGAGAAATGAAAGACAACCTAATGTTTACTGCAGTAGATTATGGAGAAATGAAAGACAACCTAATGTTTACTGCAGTAGATTATGAGAAATGAAAGACAACCTAATGTTTACTGCAGTAGATTATGGAGAAATGAAAGACAACCTAATGTTTACTGCAGTAGATTATGGAGAAATGAAAGACAACCTAATGTTTACTGCAGTAGATTATGGAGAAATGAAAGACAACCTAATGTTTACTGCAGTAGATTATGGAGAAATTTCGCCGTGATGGCGAAATCCATGATCTCGCCATCACGGTTGACAACTCCCTTGTGTCCTCCTCCCAGAGTGCTAAGAGCCTTGGCGTGACCCTGGACAACACCCTGTCGTTCTCCACCAACATCAAGGCGGTGACCCGATCCTGTAGGTTCATGCTCTACAACATTCGCAGAGTACGACCCTGCCTCACACAGGAAGCGGCGCAGGTCCTAATCCAGGCACTTGTCATCTCCCGTCTGGATTACTGCAACTCGCTGTTGGCTGGGCTCCCTGCCTGTGCCATTAAACCCCTACAACTCATCCAGAACGCCGCAGCCCGTCTGGTGTTCAACCTTCCCAAGTTCTCTCACATCACCCCGCTCCTCCGCTCTCTCCACTGGCTTCCAGTTGAAGCTCGCATCCGCTACAAGACCATGGTGATTGCCTACGGAGCTGTGAGGGGAACGGCACCTCCGTACCTTCAGGCTCTGATCAGGCCCTACACCCAAACAAGGGCACTCCGTTCATCCACCTCTGGCCTGCTCGCCTCCCTACCTCTGAGGAAGCACAGTTCCCGCTCAGCCCAGTCAAAACTGTTCGCTGCTCTGGCACCCCAATGGTGGAACAAGCTCCCTCACGACGCCAGGACAGCGGAGTCAATCACCACCTTCCGGAGACACCTGAAACCCCACCTCTTCAAGGAATACCTGGGATAGGATAAAGTAATCCTTCTAACCCCCCCCCTTAAAAGATTTAGATGCACTATTGTAAAGTGGTTGTTCCACTGGATATTATAGGTGAATGCACCAATTTGTAAGTCGCTCTGGATAAGAGCGTCTGCTAAATGACTAAAATGTAAATGTAAATGTAAATGTAAAATTAAAGACAACCTAATGTTTACTGCAGTAGATTATGGAGAAATGAAAGACAACCTAATGTTTACTGCAGTAGATTATGGAGAAATGAAAGACAACCTTTTGACTTCATTCATATTCAGATCTACTTCACCAAACAAATAGCCAGTGACAGCATAATAACTGATTAAGCATTGGGTCTTTTATTTTTATGATTTCGGACTTGGATATTTCTGAGCGAGTAAATATATATATATATATACATTAAATGTCTCTTTTTGAAAACGAGCTCTGTGCTTCGCATGTCAAATCTACACTACATTACCGAAAGTATGTGGACACCTCTTTGTCAAACATCTCATTACAAAATCATGGCCATTAATATGGAGTTGGTCCCCCCCTTTGCTGCTATAAGAGCCTCCATTCTTCTGGGAAGGATTTCCACTAGATGTTGGAATATTGCTGTGGGGACTTCCTTCCATTCAGCCACAAGAGCATTAGTGAGGTCGGCCACTGGCACTGATGTTGGGCGATTAGGCCTGGCTCCCCGGTCGGCACTCCAATTCATCCCAAAGATGTTTGATGGGGTTGAGGTCAGTGCTCTGTACAGGCCAGTCAAGTTCTTCCCAGTGGTCACAAAAAACAATTTCTGTATGGTCCGCACTTTGTGCACGGGACATTATCATGCTGTAGTGTTAAGATTTCACAGCACTGGAACTAAGGGGCCTAGCCCGAACCATGAAAAACAGCCCTAGACCATTTTTCCTCCTCCACCAAACTTTACAGTTGGCACTATGCATTTGGGCAGGTAGCGTTTTCCTGGTATCCGCCAAACCCAGATTCGTCCGTCAGACTGCCAGATGGTGAAGCGTGATTCATCACTCCAGAAAAACGCATTTCCACTGCTCCAGAGTCCAATGGCGGTGAGCTTTACACCACTCCAGCCGACGCTTGGCATTGCGGATGGTGATCTTATGCTTGTGTGCGGCTGCTCGGCCATGGAAACCCATTTCATGAAGCTCCTGACAAACAGTTATTGTGCTGACGTTGCTTCCAGAGGCAGTTTGGAACTCGGTAGTGAGTGTTGCAACCGAGGACAGATGATTTTTACGGGCTACGCGCTTCTTCACTTGGCGGGAGTTACACCTCCGACATCGCCTAAATGAAAACAATGAAACTGCTCTGCAGTTGTCGTTTGTCAAAAGTATGTGGACACGCCTTCAAATTAGTGAATTAGGCTTTTTCAGCCACACCCGTTGCTGACAGGTGTATAAAATCGAGCACACAGCCATGCAATCTACATGGTCAAACATTGGCAGTAGAATGGCCGTACTGAAGAGCTCTGACGACTTTCAACGTGGCACCGTCATAGGATGCCACCTTTCCAACAAGTCAGTTCGTCAAATTTCTGCCCTGCTAGAGCTGCCACGGTCAACTGTAAGTGCTGTTATTGTGACGAGGAAACGTCTAGGAGCAACAACGGCTCAGCCGCGAAGTGGTAGGCCACACAAGCTCACAGAACGGGACCGCCGTTATAGCTTTAAAATAAACCCATGCAGTCTCGTTACAAATTGGAACACTGGAATGTGAGATGTAATCGACACCTCTAATAGGAAGATACAAATCCTTATTATTTTGTTTAGTGATTTTGAATTGGAGTGTTATTATTTCTATAAAGCCTACACTTTCTCATTCTGAACTTCCAACACGAGTGGGATGGGTCTGGCTTCTTGTAAAGGACCACACGATCAGCATCCACCGAAGATGTCTGTGAACTATAAATTAACTCTGTTCTTCAGCAGGTCCTATAAATGAAGTCTGTCCTTCAGCAGGTCCTATAAATTAACTCTGTCCTTCAGCAGCTCCTATAAATGATCTCTGTCCTTCAGCAGGTACTATAAAGCACAGCACAGAAAAAATAAATAAAAAATGTATGAAATGTATGCATTCACTACTGTAAGTCGCTCTGGATAAGAGCGTCTGCTAAATGACTAAAATGTAAATGTAAATAAATGAAGTCTGTCCTTCAGCAGCTCCTATAAATGAACTCTGTCCTTCAGCAGGTCCTATTGTCACATGGAATGATGCTGGAGAGGCGAAGCAGGTACGGGGATTCAAACATTTAATATAGAATGGACACGGAACGAGACAGGAACATTGTCAGCACACGGGTAATACAGACAAAAACAATTAATGCATCAGCGGGGGAACAGAGCAGGGTAACTGACAAATATAGGGGAGGTAATAAACAGGTGGTGAGTGAGTCCAGGTGAATCCAATATCGCTGATGCGCGTGACGAAGGAAGACAGGTGTGCGTAATTGATGATGGCAGGAGTGCGTGATGCAGGGCAGCCTGGCGCCCTCGAGCGCCAGGGGGGAAGAGCGGGAGAAGATGTGACAGTACCCCCCCCTCTAGGGGCGCCACCCGGCGTCCCACCTGGGCAAACCGGCCGAGACATGGGCGCTGGGCAAGCCGGTTGGGGCGTGGAAGCCCGACGAACCGGCAAGAGCGTGGGAGCCTTGCGTGCCGGCTGAGGCGTGGGAGCCTTGCGTGCCGGCTGAGGCGTGGGAGCCTGGCGTGCCGGCTGAGGCGTGGGAGCCTGGCGAGCCGGCTGAGGCGTGGGAGCCCAATGATCAGGCGGAGCATGACGTGGGATGGAAAACCTGCCGAGCCAACCGAGGCAAAGAAACTTCTCGAGCCAGCCAGGGCGTGGAAGCCCAACGAACTGGCTTAGGCACCTCCGGTTCCATCGACGGCTACCCAGAACCGATGTCACCACCAACCGGAACGCCAGTACTCCCGGATGCTTCGTATGTGGGCTGATGCATTCTGTCACATGGAATGACGCTGGAGAGGCGAAGCAGTGAATTAGGCTATTTCGAGACAGGAACAGCGTCAGCACACAGGTAATACAGACAAATACAATTAATGCATCAGCTGGGAACAGAGCAGGGGAACTGACAAATATAAGGGAGGTAATAAACAGGTGATGAGTGAGTCCAGGTGAATCAAATATCGCTGATGCGCGTGATGAGGGAAGGCAGGTGTGATGCAGGGCAGCCTGGCGCCCTCAAGCACCAGGGAGGAAGAGCGGGAGAAGATGTGACACCTATAAATGAACTCTGTTCTTCAGCAGGTCCTATAAATGATCTCTGTCCTTCAGCAGGTCCTATAAATGAACTCTGTCCTTCAGCAGGGCCTATAAATGATCTCTGTCCTTCAGCAGGTCCTATAAATGAACTCTGTCCTTCAGCAGGGCCTATAAATGAACTCTGTCCTTCAGCAGGGCCTATAAATGAAGTTTGTCCTTCAGCAGGTCCTATAAATGAACTCTGTCCTTCAGCAGGGCCTATAAATGAACTCTGTCCTTCAGCAGCTCCTCCCTACAAGCCTCCTGTGCATGACCGCCTCTGTCACAGAGGAGCTGTAACTGAGGTACGTTGCTGAACTGTTTCTATTACATCAGATGTTATGCTTGTTTTGTGTCTCTTCGAGTTGCCATCAATAGAAACATAATCATATTATGGCATTTTTAGTCCCTTTAGTGTCGCTAGCTTTTGGAATTTATATTGTTCAGACATTTTCAATCCCATTGTGCACACAAACAGCCTTCCTTGAACAACCTAATCATTTCTCTTAGCCCCAGGGAGCTACAACAAACACCATTTATTCACCAGGCCCCTGCCCCTTCATCTGCTAGGATTTGTCTCTTCTTCTCTAACCATTACAGAGAGATGACTGGTCTGAAATCCTCCTCATAACACAGATGACTGGTCTGGAATCCTCATAACACAGAGGACTGGTCTGGAATCCTCCTCATAACACAGAGGACTGGTCTGGGATCCTCCTCATAACACAGAGGACTGGTCTGGAATCCTCCTCATGACACAGAGGACTGGTCTGAAATCCTCCTCATAACACAGAGGACTGGTCTGGGATCCTCATAACACAGAGGACTGGTCTGGAATCCTCCAAATAACACAGATGACTGGTCTGGAATCCTCCTCATAACACAGAGGACTGGTCTGGAATACTCCTCATAACACAGAGGACTGGTCTGGAATCCTCCAAATAACACAGATGACTGGTCTGGAATCCTCCTCATAACACAGAGGACTGGTCTGGAATCCTCCAAATAACACAGATGACTGGTCTGGAATCCTCCTCATAACACAGAGGACTGGTCTGGAATACTCCTCATGACACAGAGGACTGGTCTGAAATCCTCCTCATAACACAGAGGACTGGTCTGGAATCCTCCTCATGACACAGAGGACTGGTCTGGAATACTCACACACACTCTTTTATACTCATTGCTCATGCACACACAAACACAAACACATAGTGTTAAAAAAATGTAGGGTTAAATTGACTCTACCGGGAGTAATCTCAACCCTCAAGACAGTGAGTCACTCCATCTCAGCGACCGCGGGAACATTTCCGTTTATTTTCAAGAGGATCTTCAGAGCTACCGATTCAACAGAGCCCTCAGTGACGGAGTACTTTTAACTCGAGAGTAACCAGAGACCTGTGGCGGCTCTAGACCATTTCAACTGGGGGGGGCCAGTTGTACTGTTAGATGGGCCAGTTACATTAGACGTTATTGTTGTCATATCGTTTTCTTCACTGCCATTAGCAGGCAAAAGACCATGTTCATAATCATCATCGTTGCTACTGTCTAATAACGGATGTAAAAAAAAAGAACGATAGCAAAAATGTGTTATGTAAAAATGTGTTCATACTCCACATTTAGGGGGGCCAGAAGGGGGTCCAAAATTGTTGTCACAGGGGCACTTCATTGTCATATTTCCCAGCATGCTCTGTTGCAGATATATATATATATATATATATAATTTTATTTTTTTAATGTTTTCTTTGCATGTACATTGATTGGGCTTGATCTCATGCTACACAAAGATAAGAAACGTACATTTTTCTAAACTAAATCAATCTGTAAGTGGTTGAGTTTCTAGCAACCGGCGTTCCAGTTGACATGGTGTCGGTAGTCTTCAAGCGCTCTGACAGACCTTCTAAATACAAGTGGTTGGTGAGGTAAACGTGTTGGCTATCTTCCTGTAAATTGGCTTCCAACAGAGATTTGATATCACATTTCAAAACACCATAAGGTGACACATTAAGAAATATTCAAATAAGGCTTTACTCGTTTTAAGTCCACACATTTTTTAACACCATGACCAGAGTAAAATGGGACCATATAAACCTCAAAATAGTGTTGAATTATCTCTTGTGATTCTAAACAAACACATGCAGGCTAGTGTATTTACATTTTAGTCATTTAGCAGACACTCTTATCCAGACCAACTTACAGTAGTGAATGCATACATTTCATACATTTTATTTCATTTCATGCATTTTTTTTTGTACTGGCCCCCCGTGGGAATTGAACCCACAACCCTGGCATTGCAAACACCATGCTCTACCAACTGAGCCACAAATACAAGGTATTTGACCTTCCTCATATTACCCTTGACTACTGGTAACTACACTGGGTTATGACCTCTCAATATAGGAAGGACTGGTTGAGTAAAGATAATATGGATTTTCATCCCTATCTTAACTTATTAGACCAGTTCAATTAGGCTTGGTTAAAACGATGTTATTGACCAACTATTAGCATGTTGAACCAGCCTGGGAATCATCTGTAAAATGCATGACTTCAGAGGCTTTTGTCAAGACCCCCATCGACGAGTGTGGAATCAGGTGTGTGTGTGTGTGTGTGTGTGTGTGTGTGTGTGTGTGTGTGTGTATGTGTGTGTGTGTGTGTGTGTGTGTGTGTGTGTGTGTTCTGACATGCAGGCAGCATGTAATTGTTTTGCAGTAAATTTCAGCCTGGCTGTTTTGTTAAGCTCCACCCGTCAGATAGTTTGACCACTGTCAATCTCCCACCGGTCGATAAGGAGTGGTTTGGTTCACTGAGGGGATGTCAATCACAAACCCAATCAATAAGGAATGGTTTGACCTGCAAAAAAGGGGGATGGCAGTGTAGGTCTGAGAGGGGAGGAGAGGAAAGGAGAGAGGAGAGGACTGAGAGGAGAGGCAAGGAGAGAGGAGAGGACTGAGAGGAGAGGAAAGGAGAGAGGAGAGGACTGAGAGGAGAGGACTGAAAGGGGAGGAGAGGACTGAGAGGAGAGGAGAGGAAAGGAGAGAGGAGAGGACTGAGAGGAGAGGAAAGGAGAGAGGAGAGGACTGAGAGGAGAGGACTGAAAGGGGAGGAGAGGACTGAGAAGGGAGGAGAGGACTAAGAGGAGAGGACTGAGAAGGGAGGAGATGAAAGGAGAGAGGAGAGGACTGAGAGGAGAGGAGAGGACTGAGAAGGGAGGAGAGGAAAGGAGAGAGGAGAGGACTGAGAGGAGAGGAGAGGACTGAAAGGGGAGGAGAGGACTGAGAAGGGAGGAGAGGACTGAGAGGAGAGGACTGAAAGGGGAGGAGAGGACTGAGAAGGGAGTTGAGGACTGAGAGGAGAGGAGAGGACTGAGAAGGGAGGAGAGGAAAGGAGAGAGTAGAGGACTGAGAGGAGAGGAGAGGACTGAAAGGGGAGGAGAGGACTGAGAAGGGAGGAGAGGACTGAGAGGAGAGGACTGAGAGGAGAGGAGAGGATAGGAGAGAGGAGAGGACTGAGAGGAGAGGAGAGGACTGAGAAGGGAGGAGA
This sequence comes from Salmo salar, assembly GCF_965601325.2. Taxonomy (NCBI): domain Eukaryota; kingdom Metazoa; phylum Chordata; class Actinopteri; order Salmoniformes; family Salmonidae; genus Salmo; species Salmo salar. The sequence continues at coordinate 110,749,378 of NC_138303.1, read as the reverse complement.
GGACTGAGAAGGGAGGAGAGGACTGAGAGGAGAGGAGAGGACTGAGAAGGGAGGAGAGGATAGGAGAGAGGAGAGGACTGAGAGGACAGGAGATGATTGAAAGGGGAGGACTGAGAGGGGAGGAGAGAACTGAGAGGGGAGGAGAGGATAGGAGAGGAGGTGGAGAGGACAGAGGATAGGAGAGGCCTGAGTGGGGAGGAGAGGACTGAGAGGAGAGGACGGAGAGGGTAGGAGAGGACTGAGAGTGGAGGAGAGGATTGAGAGAAGAGGAGAGGACTGAGTGGGTAGGAGAGGACTGAGAGGAGAGGATTGAGAGTGGAGGAGATGATTGAGAAGGGATGACTGAGAGGGGAGGACAGGACTGAGAGTGGTGAAGAGGTATGAGAGGGTAGGAGAGGCTTGAGAGTGGAGGAGAGGACAGAGAGGGTAGAAGAGGACTGAGAGGAGAGGACTGAGAGGGGAGGAGAGGACTGAGAGGAGAGGGCTGAGAGGGTAGGAGAGGACTGAGAGTGGAGGAGAGGACTGAGAGGAGAGGACTGATGGTGGAGGTGAGGATTGAAAGGGGAGGACTGAGTGGGGAGAAGAGGACTAAGAGTGGATGAGAGGATTGAGAGGGTAGGAGAAGACTGAGAGTGGAGGAGAGGACTGAGAGTGGATGAGAGGACTGAGAGAGGAGGAGAGGACTGAGAGGAGAGGAAAGGACTGAGAGCGAAGGTGAGGACTGAGAGTGGAGGAGAGGACTGAGAGGGGAGGAGAGGACTGAGAGGAGAGGACTGAGAGTGGAGGAGAAGATTGAGAGGGGAGGACTGAGAGGGGTGAAGATGACTGAGAGGGTGGGAGAGGACTGAAAGTGGAGGAGAGGACTGAGAGGGGAGGACTGAGAGGAAATGAGTGGACTGAGAGGAGAGGACAGGACTGAGAGGAGAGGACTGAGAGAGGAGGAGAGGACTGAGAGTAGAGGACTGAGATGAGAGGACTTAGAGGGGAGGACTGAGAAGAGATGACTGAGAGGAGAGGACTGAGAGTGGAGGACTGAGAGGAAAAGGAGAGGACTGAGAGGAGAGGACTGAGAGGAGAGGACAGGACTGAGAGGAGAGGACTGATGGTGGAGAAGATTGAGAGGGGAGGACTGAGAGGGGAGAAGAGGACTGAGAGGGTAGGAGAGGACTGAAAGTGGAGGAGAGGACTGAGAGGGGAGGACTGAGAGGAGAGGACAGGACTGAGAGGAGAGGACTGATGGTGGAGAAGATTGAGAGGGGAGGACTGAGAGGGGAGAAGAGGACTGAGAGGGTAGGAGAGGACTGAAAGTGGAGGAGAGGACTGAGAGGGGAGGACTGAGAGGAGAGGACAGGACTGAGAGGAGAGGACTGAGAGGGGAGGACTGAGAGTGGAGAACTGAGAGGAGAAGGAGAGGACTGAGAGGAGAGGACTGAGAGGAGAGGAGAGAAGAGGATTGAGAGGGGAGGAGTGTGTCATCCCCAGCTGAATGAATGGTCAACTCAAAAACTAATGGTTCATGAAAGTTTAATGCGGTACCATTTCCGTAAACACACCGGAATAGCTGATGGAGAAACAAACCAAAAATGCTCTTACAATAGGAACAATATAGTCCACAAATAATACACTTTTACACAGCTTTATATTAGCATGCTTCATACATCAAATGCATCAATATGCTTGAGGATTTCTACCCAAATAGTTTATATTACGTGCTAATAGCTTGCTAATGTGGCACAAGATTCATTTATAATAGCCAGCACAAACAGTTTAGCTAGGCTACAGCTAATAACTCCATACTGCTAGCAGACTTCAGAACATCAATTACAACATAAATATTTGTTCAGTTCACGTTCAAAAGAATTAGAAAGATTTCAAACAAGACCAATATTGAAAGACTGTAAATACATTGTTCTCTTTCCAGCTAGGTGCTAAGTTTGACGTTGTTTTCTTGTATACTTGAACAACCTTAACAAACAATTATTTTCCTTTTTGTCTCGCGTCAAAATAAAAGTCACACTAAACTGTGAAATATACAGTGAGGATTGACAGCTCATACAAAGAAAATTGTTTTTAGGGGTTCATTTACAGAGTGGGAGGAGAGGAGAGAAGGAGGAGAGGAGAGGACGAGAAGAAAGGAGGCATTGATTATAGTCTCCGAACAAAATGAGGACTGAGGCCAGAGAGGCGAGAGAGTACACCCCCCTCCCATGGAACCAATTGAATACTCACAAAAGTGCAAACCCTGCCCCTCTTATTGAACCCAATGTAGGCTAAAGCACACGCTAAAACTATTTGAAAAATGTCAAATATTATTTGAATCCAGGTCTGTTTGGGGGGGCTTTGAGTTATTTGGGGATCCTATCCATCCAATGCCCTCCTTTCTCTCTGAAGGCCACTGAGAAGTGAATGAATTATCAGTCATTTCCAATATTGATATTTTACATAGTGGGCTCTATTTTTCGGCTGGAGTTCAACTTGTAAAAGCTCGATTTTACAAAACCCTGTCCTCAGGGTTGGTCATGTAGGTGTTTTATATCAACATGCTTGCACTAAGGTAGGAGGGGGTGAAAATATTTTAGCTTTGTACTTAAAAACTTGCGCCAATGTGACAATTTAAATCAATGCTACTGGTTTTAGCGGCAATTGGTTAAGGCATTCAGTAGCCTGGTCAGTAGCCTGGTCAGCAGCCTGGTCAGTAGCCTAATCAGCAGCCTGGTCAGTAGCCTGGTCAGTAACCTGGTCAGTAGCCTGGTCAATAGCCTGGTCAATAACCTGGTCAGTAGCCTGGTCAGTAACCTGGTTAGTAGCCTGGTCAGTAACCTGGTTAGTAGCCTAATCAGCAGCCTGGTCAGTAGCCTGGTCAGTAACCTGGTCAGTAGCCTGGTCAATAACCTGGTCAGTAGCCTGGTCAGTAACCTGGTTAGTTGCCTAATCAGTAGCCTGGTCAGTAACCTGGTCAGTAGCCTGGTCAGTAGCCTGGTCAGTAGCCTGGTCAGTATTCTGGTCAGTAGCCTGGTCAGTAGCCTAATCAGTAGCCTGGTCAGTAGCCTGGTCAGTAACCTGGTCAGTAGCCTGGTCAATAGCCTGGTCAATAACCTGGTCAGTAGCCTGGTCAGTAACCTGGTTAGTAGCCTGGTCAGTAACCTGGTTAGTAGCGTAATCAGCAGCCTGGTCAGTAGCCTGGTCAGTAACCTGGTCAGTAGCCTGGTCAATAACCTGGTCAGTAGCCTGGTCAGTAACCTGGTTAGTAGCCTAATCAGTAGCCTGGTCAGTAGCCTAGTCAGTAGCCTGGTCAGTAGCCTGGTCACTGGCCTGGTCAGTAACCTGGTCAGTAGCCTGGTCAGTGGCCTGGTCAGTAGCCTGGTCACTGGCCTGGTCAGTAGCCTGGTCAGTAGCCTTGTCAGTAGCCTGGTCACTGGCCTGGTCAGTAGCCTGGTCACTGGCCTGGTCAGTAGCCTGGTCAGTAGCCTTGTCAGTAACCTGGTCACTGGCCTGGTCAGTAGCCTGGTCAGTAGCCTTGTCAGTAACCTGGTCAGTAACCTGGTCAGTAGCCTGGTCAGTAGCCTGGTCACTGGCCTGGTCAGTAGCCTGGTCAGTAGCCTGGTCAGTAGCCTTGTCAGTAGCCTGGTCACTGGCCTGGTCAGTAGCCTGGTAAGTAGCCTGGTCAGCAGCCTGGTCAGTAACCTGGTCAGTAACCTGGTCAGTAGCCTGGTCAGTAGCCTGGTCAGTAGCCTGGTCACTGGCCTGGTCAGTAGCCTGGTCAGTAGCCTGGTCAGTAGCCTGGTCACTGGCCTGGTCAGTAGCCTGGTCAGTAGCCTGGTCACTGGCCTGGTCAGTAGCCTGGTCAGTAACCTGGTCAGTAGCCTGGTCAGTAGCCTGGTCAGTAGCCTGGTCAGTAACCTGGTCAGCAGCCTGGTCAGTAACCTGGTCAGTAGCCTGGTCAGTAGCCTGGTCAGTAGCCTGGTCAGCAGCCTGGTCAGTAACCTGGTCAGTAGCCTGGTCAGTAGCCTGGTCAGTAGCCTGGTCAGCAGCCTGGTCAGTAACCTATGACCAATGTTTTATTACAATATCAGGAGCAGCAAACCAGTCAACAGACATTCACGTTTTTTCTTTATACTCTGCATATACATCATTTTTTATCCGTGCAGCTACAGTGAAAATATGGGCTCATCAGAAAGTTGTCAGTAACTGTAGGAAGTCTGTTTTAGGAACATTTTGTTATTACAATAGACCAGCTTATTTTTTTTCATTGATCATTTAGTAAAAAATTATAATAATAACCTGTTGGACCTAATGGTCAAATCGCAGGAATTCCGATCGTTGTCCTCGGTTCTGAATCCGCTTGCTTGTTCCTTTGTTAACCTTTCACGTGGCAAAGTCCCTAACTGGTCATGTCAACGGCGATGGTAGGCTAATCTATGCTTTACAAGCATTTCGCTACACCTGCAATAACATCTGTTAATAAATATGTGTTACGTGACCAATGAAATGTGATTTGATTTGAATCTTATTATAACATTTGGGATATGTCTGCTTGTCCATGGCTCGAACATGTGTCACGGTTGTCATAGGTTGAAGGAGCGGACCAAAGCGCAGCGTGTGTCTCGTTCAACAGTTTTAATTGAACTGTGAAACTACGCAATACATACAAATAAACTGACCGAACAAAAACAACAAACAGTGACGCAGAGTTGAAACATACACTAACTCAAAACCAATCTCCCACAAAACCAGGTGGGGAAAACACCTACTTAAGTATGATCTCCAATTAGAGACAACGATGACCAGCTGCCTCTAATTGGAGATCATCCCAAACAAAACCCCAACATAGAAATACAAAAACTAGAACATAACACAGAAAATCTAAACTAGAAGAAAAAAAAACTGTCACACCCTGATAATGATACATTATGAATATGGTATTCAGGTGAGGTTATCTATGAGATTATGTGTTTACTGTTGTGCGCATTCAGTTTGCCTACAAAATAACATCTTTCTATGGTCAGGATGTGACAATGTGGTGCATTTTCAAAATGCAATAGAATGTTGAAGCCAATAAAAATTAAAAATTAGATTGGTTATATGGTTGTTATAACTACACTCTAAAAAGATGAGCTTCAAAAAGGGTTCGTCTAAGATCCTCAAGGGATCTTTGAAGAACCTTAGTGTTCTTGGCACTGAAAATGGCCCCCAAAAGGTTCTTCAAAGAACCCCGTAGGAGGTGGAGGAATCATCGAGGAACCTTCTTAGTTGGTGGGGGGGGCGGGGGGGGGGTTCTTGCAGGAACCTAACTGCCCAACTGAAACATTTGGATTTTAATTTGAAAGGACAACAGGTGATCTAAATTAATATTGTTTTTGTTTCATGATGATTCCATTTATCGTTTCATATTTGTGCAAATCTTTGTGTAAAAAATGGACACAATATCAATCAACAAAGGTAATAATATGTAGGCTATAATAATATGCTGAAGGCTAGCTGTATTGGGTACAGATGATAATATGTAGGGGTAATAATATGCTGAAGGCTTGCTGTATTGGGTACAGATGGTAATATGTAGGCTAATATGCTGAAGGCTAGCTGTATTGGGTACAGATGATAATATGTAGGGGTAATAATATGTTGAAGGCTAGCTGTATTGGGTGCAGATGATAATATGTAGGCTATAATAATATGCTGAAGGCTAGCTGTATTGGGTACAGATGGTAATATGTAGGGGTAATAATATGCTGAAGGCTAGCTGTATTGGGTACAGATGATAATATGTAGGGGTAATAATATGCTGAAGGCTAGCTGTATTGGGTACAGATGATAATATGTAGGGGTAATAATATGTTGAAGGCTAGCTGTATTGGGTACAGATGATAATATGTAGGGGTATTAATATGTTGAAGGCTAGCTGTATTGGGTACAGATGATAATATGTAGGGGTAATAATATGTTGAAGGCTAGCTGTATTGGGTACAGATGATAATATGTAGGCTAATATGTTGAAGGCTAGCTGTATTGGGTACAGATGATAATATGTAGGGGTAATAATATGTTGAAGGCTAGCTGTATTGGGTACAGATGGTAATATGTAGGGGTAATAATATGCTGAAGGCTAGCTGTATTGGGTACAGATGATAATATGTAGGGGTAATAATATGCTGAAGGCTAGCTGTATTGGGTACAGATGGTAATATGTAGGGGTAATAATATGCTGAAGGCTAGCTGTATTGGGTACAGATGATAATATGTAGGCTATAATAATATACTGAAGGCTAGCTGTATTGGGTACAGATGGTAATATGTAGGCTAATATGCTGAAGGCTAGCTGTATTGGGTACAGATGGTAATATGTAGGCTAATATGCTGAAGGCTAGCTGTATTGGGTACAGATGATAATATGTAGGCTATAATAATATGTTGAAGGCTAGCTGTATTGGGTACAGATGATAATATGTAGACTATAATAATATGCTGAAGGCTAGCTGTATTGGGTACAGATGGTAATATGTAGGCTAATATGTTGAAGGCTAGCTGTATTGGGTACAGATGATAATATGTAGGCTAATATGTTGAAGGCTAGCTGTATTGGGTACAGATGATAATATGTAGGGGTAATAATATGTTGAAGGCTAGCTGTATTGGGTACAGATGGTAATATGTAGGGGTAATAATATGTTGAAGGCTAGCTGTATTGGGTACAGATGATAATATGTAGGCTATAATAATATGCTGAAGGCTAGCTGTATTGGGTACAGATGATAATATGTATAATAATATGTTGAAGGCTAGCTGTATTGGGTACAGATGATAATATGTAGGGGTAATAATATGTTGAAGGCTAGCTGTATTGGGTACAGATGATAATATGTAGGTTATAATAATATGTTGAAGGCTAGCTGTATTGGGTACAGATGATAATATGTAGGCTAATATGTTGAAGGCTAGCTGTATTGGGTACAGATGATAATATGTAGGCTAATATGTTGAAGGCTAGCTGTATTGGGTACAGATGATAATATGTAGGGGTAATAATATGTTGAAGGCTAGCTGTATTGGGTACAGATGATAATATGTAGGGGTAATAATATGCTGAAGGCTAGCTGTATTGGGTACAGATGATAATATGTAGGGGTAATAATATGCTGAAGGCTAGCTGTATTGGGTACAGATGATAATATGTAGGGGTAATAATATGTTGAAGGCTAGCTGTATTGGGTACAGATGATAATATGTAGGGGTAATAATATGCTGAAGGCTAGCTGTATTGGGTACAGATGATAATATGTAGGCTAATATGTTGAAGGCTAGCTGTATTGGGTACAGATGATAATATGTAGGCTATAATAATATGCTGAAGGCTAGCTGTATTGGGTACAGATGATAATATGTAGGGGTAATAATATGTTGAAGGCTTGCTGTATTGGGTACAGATGATAATATGTAGGGGTAATAATATACTGAAGGCTAGCTGTATTGTGTACAGATGATAATATGTAGGGGTAATAATATGTTGAAGGCTAGCTGTATTGGGTACAGATGATAATATGTAGGCTATAATAGTATGTTGAAGGCTAGCTGTATTGGGTACAGATGATAATATGTAGGGGTAATAATATGCTGAAGGCTAGCTGTATTGGGTACAGATGATAATATGTAGGCTATAATAGTATGTTGAAGGCTAGCTGTATTGGGTACAGATGATAATATGTAGGGGTAATAATATGTTGAAGGCTAGCTGTATTGGGTACAGATGATAATATGTAGGCTATAATAATATGCTGAAGGCTAGCTGTATTGGGTACAGATGATAATATGTAGGGGTAATAATATGTTGAAGGCTAGCTGTATTGGGTACAGATGATAATATGTAGGCTATAATAATATGCTGAAGGCTAGCTGTATTGGGTACAGATGATAATATGTAGGTTATAATAATATGTTGAAGGCTAGCTGTATTGGGTACAGATTATAATATGTAGGCTAATATGTTGAAGGCTAGCTGTATTGGGTACAGATGATAATATGTAGGGGTAATAATATGTTGAAGGCTAGCTGTATTGGGTACAGATGATAATATGTAGGGGTAATAATATGTTGAAGGCTAGCTGTATTGGGTACAGATGGTAATATGTAGGCTAATATGCTGAAGGCTAGCTGTATTGGGTACAGACGATAATATGTAGGGGTAATAATATGTTGAAGGCTAGCTGTATTGGGTACAGATGATAATATGTAGGGGTAATAATATGCTGAAGGCTAGCTGTATTGGGTACAGATGATAATATGTAGGCTAATATGTTGAAGGCTAGCTGTATTGGGTACAGATGATAATATGTAGGCTATAATAGTATGTTGAAGGCTAGCTGTATTGGGTACAGATGATAATATGTAGGGGTAATAATATGCTGAAGGCTAGCTGTATTGGGTACAGATGATAATATGTAGGGGTAATAATATGCTGAAGGTTAGCTGTATTGGGTACAGATGATAATATGTAGGCTAATATGTTGAAGGCTAGCTGTATTGGGTACAGATGATAATATGTAGGGGTAATAATATGTTGAAGGCTAGCTGTATTGGGTACAGATGATAATATGTAGGGGTAATAATATGCTGAAGGCTAGCTGTATTGGGTACAGATGATAATATGTAGGGGTAATAATATGTTGAAGGCTAGCTGTATTGGGTACAGATGATAATATGTAGGGGTAATAATATGTTGAAGGCTAGCTGTATTGGGTACAGATGATAATATGTAGGCTAATATGTTGAAGGCTAGCTGTATTGGGTACAGATGATAATATGTAGGCTATAATAATATGCTGAAGGCTAGCTGTATTGGGTACAGATGATAATATGTAGGGGTAATAATATGTTGAAGGCTAGCTGTATTGGGTACAGATGATAATATGTAGGGGTAATAATATGTTGAAGGCTAGCTGTATTGGGTACAGATGATAATATGTAGGCTATAATAATATGCTGAAGGCTAGCTGTATTGGGTACAGATGATAATATGTAGGCTAATATGCTGAAGGCTAGCTGTATTGGGTACAGATGATAATATGTAGGGGTAATAATATGTTGAAGGCTAGCTGTATTGGGTACAGATGATAATATGTAGGGGTAATAATATGCTGAAGGCTAGCTGTATTGGGTACAGATGGTAATATGTAGGCTAATATGCTGAAGGCTAGCTGTATTGGGTACAGATGATAATATGTAGGGGTAATAATATGTTGAAGGCTAGCTGTATTGGGTACAGATGATAATATGTAGGGGTAATAATATGTTGAAGGCTAGCTGTATTGGGTACAGATGATAATATGTAGGCTAATATCCTGAAGGCTAGCTGTATTGGGTACAGATGATAATATGTAGGGGTAATAATATGTTGAAGGCTAGCTGTATTGGGTACAGATGATAATATGTAGGCTAATATCCTGAAGGCTAGCTGTATTGGGTACAGATGATAATATGTAGGGGTAATAATATGTTGAAGGCTAGCTGTATTGGGTACAGATGATAATATGTAGGGGTAATAATATGCTGAAGGCTAGCTGTATTGGGTACAGATGATAATATGTAGGGGTAATAATATGTTGAAGGCTAGCTGTATTGGGTACAGATGATAATATGTAGGGGTAATAATATGCTGAAGGCTAGCTGTATTGGGTACAGATGATAATATGTATAATAATATGCTGAAGGCTAGCTGTATTGGGTACAGATGATAATATGTAGGTTATAATAATATGTTGAAGGCTAGCTGTATTGGGTACAGATGATAATATGTAGGGGTAATAATATGTTGAAGGCTAGCTGTATTGGGTACAGATGGTAATATGTAGGGGTAATAATATGTTGAAGGCTAGCTGTATTGGGTACAGATGATAATATGTAGACTATAATAATATGCTGAAGGCTAGCTGTATTGGGTACAGATGATAATATGTAGGGGTAATAATATGCTGAAGGCTAGCTGTATTGGGTACAGATGATAATATGTAGGCTAATATGTTGAAGGCTAGCTGTATTGGGTACAGATGATAATATGTAGGTTATAATAATATGTTGAAGGCTAGCTGTATTGGGTACAGATGATAATATGTAGGGGTAATAATATGTTGAAGGCTAGCTGTATTGGGTACAGATGATAATATGTAGGGGTAATAATATGCTGAAGGCTAGCTGTATTGGGTACAGATGATAATATGTAGGGGTAATAATATGCTGAAGGCTAGCTGTATTGGGTGCAGATGACTGAACTGCTCACTTCTGTGTCTGTGTCTGCAGGTGTACAGACGAGGAGGCATACAAAGGTATGTCAGTTAGTATTGGTATGTTATTTACCATCCTCCTCCCTGACCTCTTCAATCAATATCCCATAGTCCTCTACATTATTGTCATTCATATTCACCACAAAAACCAAAGTATGAGTAATGTCGTGTGCATGTTTTGTTAATCATCTGTATAATTAAACATTTTTGGATTCACAGACTCCACCCTCCTTACACCTCTGATGGATGTAACAGGAAACCTGTTTGTTAACATTCTGGCTATGGATACGGAGAACATTAACATCACCACATTAACATCACCACATTAACATCAACACATTAACATCACCACATTAACACATTAACATCACCACATTAACATCACCACATTAACATCAACACATTAACATCACCACATTAACACATTAACATCACCACATTAACATCACCACATTAACATCACCACATTAACATTAACACATTAACATCACCACATTAACATCACCACATTAACATCAACACATTAACATCAACACATTAACATCAACACATTAACATCACCACATTAACATCAACACATTAACATCAACACATTAACATCAACACATTAACATCAATACATTAACATCAACACATTAACATCACCACATTAACACATTAACATCACCACATTAACATCAACACATTAACATCACCACATTAACATTAACACATTAACATCAACACATTAACATCACCACATTAACATCAACATATTAACATCACCACATTAACACATTAACATCACCACATTAACATCAACACATTAACATCACCACATTAACATCAACACATTAACATCACCACATTAACATCAACACATTTACATCAACATCAAAACACCAGAGGATAAACCCACTGGACTTGGGGTTCTGCTGGGAGTTGACCTCATATTTAGATTTTTTTATTCTGCTTTGACAAAAATCCTCATAAACACTGAGAACTAAAATATTTTGTTGTTGCTGTTATTGTTATGCGTATTATTAATAATAGCGGGGGGGGGGGGGGTAGTTCAAAAATTAACCACAAAAGGTTCTTCAAAGGGTTCTTCGAGGATCCATTTAAAGGGGTTCTTCGAGGATCCATTTAAAGGGGTTCTTCGAGGATCCATTTAAAGGGGTTCTTCGAGGATCCATTTAAAGGGGTTCTTCGAGGATCCATTTAAAGGGGTTCTTCGAGGATCCATTTAAAGGGGTTCTTCGAGGATCCATTTAAAGGGGTTCTTCGAGGATCCATTTAAAGGGGTTCTTCGAGGATCCATTTAAAGGGGTTCTTCGAGGATCCATTTAAAGGGGTTCTTCGAGGATCCATTTAAAGGGGTTCTTCGAGGATCCATTTAAAGGGGTTCTTCGAGGATCCATTTAAAGGGGTTTTTCGAGGATCCATTTAAAGGGGTTCTTCGAGGATCCATTTAAAGGGGTTCTTCGAGGATCCATTTAAAGGGGTTCTTCGAGGATCCATTTAAAGGGGTTCTTCGAGGATCCATTTAAAGGGGTTCTTCGAGGATCCATTTAAAGGGGTTCTTCGAGGATCCATTTAAAGGGGTTCTTCGAGGATCCATTTAAAGGGGTTCTTCGAGGATCCATTTAAAGGGGTTCTTCGAGGATCCATTTAAAGGGGTTCTTCGAGGATCCATTTAAAGGGGTTCTTCGAGGATCCATTTAAAGGGGTTCTTCGAGGATCCATTTAAAGGGGTTCTTCAAGGATCCATTTAAAGGGGTTCTTCGAGGATCCATTTAAAGGGGTTCTTCGAGGATCCATTTAAAGGGGTTCTTCGAGGATCCATTTAAAGGGGTTCTTCGAGGATCCATTTAAAGGGGTTCTTCAAGGATCCATTTAAAGGGGTTCTTCAAGGATCCATTTAAAGGGGTTCTTCGAGGATCCATTTAAAGGGGTTCTTCGAAGACCTTATAGGGGTTCCCCCATAGTTTCAATTTGATGAAACCCTTAAAGAATACTCCAGGAACCTTGTGTTTTTAGAGTCTAGTCCTATTGTAGGGTTACTGTATACTGTATACAATTTAATAAACTATTAATAAACTATCTTCGGGAGAAAAAAAATGATGAAATGTATGCATTCACTACTGTAAGTCGCTCTGGATAAGAGCGTCTGCTAAATGGCTAAAATTTAAGAAATGTAAATCTTCAACGGAGAAGGCAAACATCTTTGCCTCCTACTGAAGTGCCCTTTTTGTTTTAAAATGTATTTAATGTAACCTTTATTTTATCAGGGTGCCATACTGAGAACATACTGTCTCTTTTTACAGATGAGCCCCTGAATTACAGAAAAAACAAGAAAATATAGCATATCAAAACGTGAATCCAAAATACAAGCGGAAAGAAAACCGACATAACGTTTAGTAATCAGGTTGTCAGCAGCTTTCTGGATTGGACCTGAAGGCGCCAAAGCATCACATTTAAGAACATGTTGAAAATTGTTTGACAAATAAGGTGCAAGAAAACTAAAATATGATTTTACCTAACTTAGTAGAGACCAAAGGAATTTCCATAACGGGGAGTGGACATTCTCCCTTTCTCTTTACACTATGTTGGATCTTTATCCAATTGCTGTGAACAGTTTGGATGTGCGTAAAACCATTCATAGTCTGAGTTGTCTTGTCTGTGTTATACGCCCACGGGAGCAATTACGGTGCCTGTAATTGTATTTGGACATTGCATATTTAAAAACAAGTTGTCGTTTCGTTTTTTTATTCAAATTAAATGTGATTATAATTACACACACTCTTTTTTTTAGGCGTTATCAATAGCCTAGTGAATGTAATCTTGCTTATTGACTACGTTCGGCATTTTCATGTCCAGACTGTAATTTACAGTAGGCCTAACCCCCTATATCAGTGCTCTAGCCCATGTTTAACAATGGATTTCCATACTGACGCTATGCAGTTAGAACAATGTGGACTGTAAACATGTTCAACATATTTAGCAAATATGGGTTTAGGCTATTTCACGAACTAGGCTATAATGGACTAACATTTGAAACATAAAAGACCGTAAATACACAACTTGGTAAAAAAAACAACAACAACACTTATTTAGCCATGGAGCACATTCTGACTGGTCAAATCTTGACACACCTACAACTTGTTTCTTCATCAAAACCAAACCACCGCCAGCTACTGTGTCATGGCTGTCGAAAGGATCGGACCAAAGTGCAGCGTGGTTGTAGTTCCACATATTTATTAAATCCGTGAAACTTTGCAAAACATAAATAACTGAATATGCCAAAACAACAAACCGTGATGCAGAGAGAAACAAACACTACTTCAAAATATATATAACCCACAAAAACCCAGGAAGAAAAACCCCTACTTAAATATGATCTCCAATTAGAGACAACGAGGACCAGCTGCTTCCAATTGGAGATCATCCCAAACAAGCAAACATAGAAATACAAAACTAGAACCTAATAACATAGAAATTGAAAACATAGAAAAACACAAAACACCCCCTGTCACGCCATGACCTACTCTACTATAGAAAATAACCTCAGGACGTGACATACTGCACCCATAATTCCTTTTGTGGAAATAGCTAAAATATTTCTGACACACATAGTATTACCACCAGGTTTGTTAAAATAGAGCCCATTTTGTAAATGAAGAATGACTGACTTGTGTATATGGAAATAGTAGAAAATATAATAATTTTTTCCATCACCTCCAGTCATAACCAAAATGGACGCTGTTATAGATAACAGACAGATTAATTGATCACTTTATTATTATTATTATAAATAATAATTATTGGGGTTATTGACGATTTTCAGTCAGCACTTATAAATGTCAACCGATTGGCCATGAAGGTAATGGCAGGTTTGCTGCGCCACTATAACAACTATGTGCTAGGAGAGGTTTAATGCCAATTAGAACTACACAGCTTCTCATAATTAAAATTCAATCAAAATATGGTAAATCTAAATGAAAAGCAATTTCATTCCTCATCAGATATTTCATCAACACCTTGTATCTAGCCCCCAATGGATTCATCCTCTCATTATATCACACTATCTCATTGTATACAATGCATTCGGAAAGTATTCAGACCCCTTCCCTTTTTCCACATTTTTGTTACATTACAGCCTTATTCTAAAATGGATTAAATTTTTTAAAAAGTCTCATCAATCTGCACACAATGCCCCATAATGACAATGCGAAAACAGGTTTTTAAATGTATTACAAATGAAAACAGAAAAACCTTATTTACACAAGTATTTAGACACTTCGCTATGAGACTTGAAATTGAGCTCAGGAAAATCCTGTTTCCATTGATCATCCTTGAGATGTTTCTACAACTTGATTGGAGTCCACCTGTGGTAAATTCAATTGATTGAACATGATTTGGAAAGGCACACACCTGTCTATATAAGGTCCCACAATTGACAGTGCATGTCAGAGCAAAAACCAAGCCATGAGGTTGAAGGAATTGTCCGTAGAGCTCCGAGACAGGATTGTGTCGAGGAACAGATCTGGGGAAGGGTACCAAAAAATGTCTGCAGCATTGAAGGTCTTCAAGAACACAGTGGCCTCCATTTTTCTTAAATGGAAGAAGTTTGGAACCACCAAAACTCTTTATGGTATAGTGGCCAGACGGAAGCCACTCCTCAGTAAAAGGCACATGACAGCCCGCTTGGAGTTTGCCAAAAGGCACCTAAAGGACTCTAACCATGAGAAACAAGATTCTCTGGTCTGATGAAACCAAGATTGAACTCTTTGGTCTGAATGCCAAGCGTCACATCTGGAGGAAACCTGGCACCATCCCTACGGTGAAGCATGGTGGTGGCAGCACATGCTGTGGGGATGTTATTCAGTGGCAGGGACTTGGAGACCAGTCAGAATCATGGGAATGATGAGCAGAACAAAGTACAGAGAGATCCTTAATGAAAACCTGCTCCAGAGCACTCAGGACCTCAGACTGGGTTGAAGGTTGACCTTCCAACAGGACAACGACCCTAAGCACACAGCCAAGACAACGCAGGAGTGGCTTCGGGACAAGTCTCTGAATGTCCTTGAGTGGCCCAGCCAGAGCCCGTACTTGAACCCAATCTAACATCTCTGGAGAGATCTGAAAATAGCTGTGCAGTGACGTTGCCCATCCAACCTGACAGAGCTTGAGAGGATCTGCAGAGAAGAATGTGAGAAACTCCCAAAATACAGGTGTGCAAAGCTTGACGCATCATACCCAAGAAGACTCGAGGCTGTAATCACTGCTGAAGGTGCTTCAACAATGTATGTAAATATGATAGTTACATTATTTATGTTTAATAAATTAGCGGAAAACTCAAAAAATCTGTTTTGGGAGTATTGTGTGTAGATTGATGAGGGATTTAAAAAAAATCCTTATTAGAATAAGGGTGTAACATAACAAAATGTGGAACTGCCCTATCCCATCTGAACAAGAGGAATACCTACGTAAGAATGCTGTTCATTGACTATAGCTCAGCATAGTAGCCTCCAAGCTCATCATTAAGCTCGGGGCCCTGGGTCTGAGGAGGTGAGGGCCCTGGCGGAGTGGTGATAAGAAAATAGCCTCTCCCTCAACAAAACGAAGGAGCTGATCGTGGACTTCAGGAAACAGCAGAGGGCGCGCGCCCCTATCCACATCAACGTGACCACAGTGGAGAAGGTGGAAAGCTTCAAGTTCATCGGCGTACACATCACTGACGATCTGAAATGGTCCACCCACACAGACAGTATGGGGAAGAAGGTGCAACAGAGCCTCTTCAACCTCAGGAGTTTGAAGAAGTTTGGCTTGGCCCCTAAGACCCTCACAAACTTTTCAGATGCACAATTGAGAGCATCCTGTCGGGCTGTATCACCGCCTGGTACGGCAATTGCACCGCCCACAACCTTAAGGCTCTCCAGAGGGTGGTGCGGTCAGCCCAACACATATCACGGGGGCAAACTACCTACCCTCCAGGACACCTACACCACCCGATGTCACAGGAAGGCCAAAAAGATCATCAAGGACAACAACCACCCGAGCCACTGCCTGTTCACCCTGCTACCATCCAGAAGGTGAGGTCAGTACAGGTGCATCAAAGCTAGGACCAAGAGACTTGGTCCCAGACATTGTTCATCCTAATATTTATATATTTCTTAATTCCATTCCTTTTACTTTTAGATTTGTGTGTATTGTTGTGAGTTGTTAGATATCACTGCACTGTTGGAGCTAGAAACACAAGCATTTAGTTCGATATTACTGCACTGTTGGAGCTAGGAACACAAGCATTTAGTAAGATATAACTGCACTGTTGGAGCTAGAAACACAAGCATTTAGTTAGATATTACTGCACTGTTGGAGCTAGGAACACAAGCATTTAGTTAGATATAACTGCACTGTTGGAGCTAGAAACACAAGCATTTAGTTAGATACTACTGTACTGTTGGAGCTAGAAACAGAAGCATTTAGTTAGATACTACTCCGGTCACAACTTGCAGACTTGTTTACGCTGCTGTGCGTTTTGTTGCCGATCTTACTTTGCTACCTGACGGTTTTTTACTTTTTCATTACCGTATATTTTTACTTTTTCCCTCACTCAACTTTTTTCATTCAACTTTTTCACCCCGGAGGTTTTATCTGGACATGGTTCGTCAGGACTTCAAACAGCCGAAGCTAAGTAACATTAACATGATGCCTTCTAATTGCAGTCGTTGTACTTATAATATACAGGAGAACGATCGCCTTACGGCAAGGATAGCTGTGCTGCAAGCCCAGCTTCAGACGCAATCGTTAGGCAAGGGTAATTTCAGTGTAGGAAAGGATGAAACAACGTCTGTGCCACCAGTAAGTACAGATAGTAACGTTAGTATAAACCGCCTCGCACGGTCCCCGCAGCCGGACATCTTTCTCATGGCTTCTGGAGGGAAACGCTGTAGGAATGCTCAACCGGTGTCGCTTATTCAGCCGACAGAAACTTTCAACCGGTTCTCCCCATTAAGCGAGTCGGAGTCGGAGGCCGAGACTTCTCTGGTCTCTACTCCTCCCGTTGTGGGGTCTGAGACGCCGACGGCTCCCACCATTAGCTCTGACAAATTGAAAACCCTAGTCATTGGCGACTCCATTACCCGCAGTATTAGACTTAAAACAAATCATCCAGCGATCAGACACTGTTTACCAGGGGGCAGGGCTACCGACATTAAGGCTAATCTAAAGACGGTGCTGGCTAAAGCTAAAACTGGTGAGTGTAGAGAGTATAGAGATATTGTTATCCACGTCGGCACCAACGATGTTAGGATGAAACAGTCAGAGGTCACCAAGCGCAACATAGCTTCAGCGTGTAAATCAGCTAGAAAGATGTGTCGGCATCGATTAATTGTCTCTGGCCCCCTCCCAGTTAGGGGGAGTGATGAGCTCTACAGCAGTCTCACAACTCAATCGCTGGTTGAAAACTGTTTTCTGCCCCTCCCAAAAGATAGAATTTGTAGATAATTGGCCCTCTTTCTGGGACTCACCCACAAACAGGACCAAGCCTGGCCTGTTGAGGAGTGACGGACTCCATCCTAGCTGGGGGGGTGCTCTCATCTTATCTACGAACATAGACAGGGCTCTAACTCCTCTAGCTCCACAATGAAATAGGGTGCAGGCCAGGCAGCAGGCTGTTAGCCAGCCTGCCAGCTTAGTGGAGTCTGCCACTAGCACAGTCAGCGTAGTCAGCTCAGCTTTCCCCATTGAGACCGTGTCTGTGCCTCGATCTAGGTTGGGCAAAATAAAAAATGGCGGTGTTCGCTTTAGCAATCTCACTAGTATAAAGACCTCCTCCATTCCTGCCATTATTGAAAGAGATTGTGATTCCTCACATCTCAAAATAGGGCTACTTAATGTTAGATCCCTCACTTCCAAGGCAGTTATAGTCAATGAACTAATCACTGATCATAATCTTGATGTGATTGGCCTGACTGAAACATGGCTTAAGCCTGATGAATTTACTGTGTTAAATGAGGCCTCACCCCCTGGTTACACTAGTGACCATACCCCCCGTGCATCCGGCAAAGGCGGAGGTGTTGCTAACATTTACGATAGCAAATTTCAATTTACAAAAAAAAAACAATGACGTTTTCGTCTTTTGAGCTTCTAATCATGAAATCTATGCAGCCTACTCACTCACTTTTTATAGCTACTGTTTACAGGCCTCCTGGGCCATATGCAGTGTTCCTCACTGAGTTCCCTGAATTCCTATCGGATCTTGTAGTCATAGCAGATAATATTCTAATTTTTGGTGACTTTAACATTCACATGGAAAAGTCCACAGACCCACTCCAAAAGGCTTTCGGAGCCATCATCGACTCAGTGGGTTTTGTCCAACATGTCTCTGGACCTACTCACTGCCACAGTCATACTCTGGACCTAGTTTTGTCCCATGGAAAAAATGTTGTGGATCTTAATGTTTTTCCTCATAATCCTGGACTATCGGACCACCATTTTATTACGTTTGCAATTGCAACAAATAATCTGCTCAGACCCCAACCAAGCAGCATTAAAAGTCGTGCTATAAATTCTCAGACAACCCAAAGATTCCTTGATGCCCTTCCAGACTGCCTCTGCCTACCCAAGGACGTCAGAGGACAAAAATCAGTTAACCACCTAACCGAGGAACTCAATTTAACCTTGCGCAATACCCTAGATAGAGTTGCACCCCTAAAAACTAAAAACATCTGTCATAAGAAACTAGCTCCCTGGTATACAGAAAATACACGAGCTCTGAAGCAAGCTTCCAGAAAATTGGAACGGAAATGGCGCCACACCAAACTGGAAGTCTTCCGACTAGCTTGGAAAGACAGTACCGTGCAGTATCGAAGAGCCCTCACTGCTGCTCGATCATCCTATTTTTCCAACTTAATTGAGGAAAATAAGAACAATCCGAAATTTCTTTTTGATACTGTCGCAAAGCTAACTAAAAAGCAGCCTTCGCAAATGGATGATGGCTTTCACTTCAGCAGTAATAAATTTATGAACTTCTTTGAGGAAAAGATCATGATCATTAGAAAGCAAATTACAGACTCCTCTTTAAATCTGGGTATTCCTCCAAAGCTCCATTGTCCTGAGTCTGCACAACTCTGCCAGGACCTAGGATCAAGGGAGATAATAAAGTGTTTTAGTACTATATCTCTTGACACAATGATGAAAATAATCATGGCCTCCAAACCCTCAAGCTGCATACTGGACCCTATTCCAACTAAACTACTGAAAGAGCTGCTTCCTGTGCTTGGCCCTCCTATGTTGAACATAATAAACGGCTCTCTATCCACCGGATGTGTACCAAGCTCACTAAAAGTGGCAGTAATAAAGCCTCTCTTGAAAAAGCCGAATCTTGATCCAGAAATTATAAAAAACTATCGGCCTATATCGAATCTTCCATTCCTCTCAAAAAAATTCGAAAAAGCTGTTGCACAGCAACTCACTGCCTTCCTGAAGACAAACAATGTATACGAAACGCTTCAGTCTGGTTTTAGACCCCATCATAGCACTGAGACTGCACTTGTGAAGGTGGTAAATGACCTTTTAATGACGTCAGACCGAGGCTCTGCATCTGTCCTCGTGCTCCTAGATCTTAGTGCCGCTTTTGATACCATCGATCACCACATTCTTTTGGAGAGATTGGAAACCCAAATTGGTCTACATGGACAAGTTCTGGCCTGGTTTAGATCTTATCTGTTGGAAAGATATCAGTTTGTCTCTGTGAATGGTTTGTCCTCTGACAAATCAATTGTAAATTTCGGTGTTCCTCAAGGTTCCATTTTAGGACCACTATTGTTTTCACTATATATTTTACCTCTTGGGGATGTCATTCGAAAACATAATGTTAAATTTCACTGCTATGCGGACGACACACAGCTGTACATTTCAATGAAACATGGTGAAGGCCCAAAATTGCCCTCGCTAGAAGCCTGTGTTTCAGACATAAAGAAGTGGATGGCTGCAAACTTTCTACTTTTAAACTCGGACAAAACAGAGATGCTTGTTCTAGGTCCCAAGAAACAAAGAGATCTTCTGTTGAATCTGAAAATTAATCTGGATGGTTGTACAGTCGTCTCAAATAAAACTGTGAAGGACCTCGGCGTTACTCTGGACCCTGATCTCTCTTTTGAAGAACATATCAAGACTGTTTCAAGGACAGCTTTTTTCCATCTACGTAACATTGCAAAAATTAGAAACTTTCTGTCCAAAAATGACGCAGAAAAATTAATCCATGCTTTTGTTACTTCTAGGCTGGACTACTGCAATGCTCTACTTTCCGGCTACCCGGATAAAGCACTAAATAAACTTCAGTTAGTGCTAAATGCGGCTGCTAGAATCCTGACTAGAACCAAAAAATTGGATCATATTACTCAAGTGCTAGCCTCCCTACACTGGCTTCCTGTTAAGGCAAGGGCTGATTTCAAGGTTTTACTGCTAACCTACAAAGCATTACATGGGCTTGCTCCTACCTATCTTTCCGATTTGGTCCTGCCGTACATACCTACACGTACGCTACGGTCACAAGACGCAGGCCTCCTAATTGTCCCTAGAATTTCTAAGCAAACGGCTGGAGGTAGGGCTTTCTCCTATAGAGCTCCATTTTTATGGAATGGTCTGCCTACCAATGTGAGAGACGCAGACTCTGTCTCAACCTTTAAGTCTTTACTGAAGACTTATCTCTTCAGTAGGTCCTATGATTAAGTATAGTCTGGCCCAGGAGTGTGAAGGTGAACGGAAAGGGTGGAGCAACGAACCGCCCTTGCTGTCTCTGCCTTGCCGGTTCCCCTCTTTCCACTGGGATTCTCTGCCTCTAACCCTTTTACAGGGGCTGAGTCACTGGCTTACTGGTGTTCTTCCATGCCGTCCATGGGAGGGGTGCGTCACTTGAGTGGGTTGAGTCACTGACGTGGTCTTCCTGTCTGGGTTGGCGCCCCCCCTTGGGTTGTGCCATGGCGGAGATCGTTGTGGGCTATACTCGGCCTTGTCTTAGGACGGTAAGTTGGTGGTTGGAGACATCCCTCAAGTGGGTGGGGTTATATCCTGCCTGTTTGGCCCTGTCCGGGGGTATCATCGGATGGGGCCACAGTGTCTTCTGATCCCTCCTGTCTCAGCCTCCAGTATTTATGCTGCAGTAGTTTATGTGTCGGGGGGCTAGGGTCAGTCTGTTACATCTGGAGTATTTCTCTTGTCTTATCCGGTGTCCTGTGTGAATTTAAATATGCTCTCTCTAATTCTCTCTTTCTCTCTTTCTGTCTTTCTCTCGGAGGACCTGAGCCCTAGGACCATGCCTCAGGACTACCTGGTATGATGACTCCTTGCTGTCCCCAGTCCACCTGGCCGTGCTGCTGCTCCAGTTTCAACTGTTCTGCCTGCGGCTATGGAACCCTGACCTGTTCACCGGACGTGCTTGTTGCACCCTCGACAACTACTGTGATTATTGTTATTTGACCATGCTGGTCATTTATGAACATTTTAACATTTTAACATCTTGACCATGTTCTGTTATAATATCCACCCTGCACAGCCAGAAGAGGACTGGCCACCCCTCATAGCCTGGTTCCTCTCTAGGTTTCTTCCTAGGTTTTTGGCCTTTCTAGGGAGTTTTTCCTAGGGAGTTTTTCCTAGCCACCGTGCTTCTTTCACATGCTTTGCTTGCTGTTTGGGGTTTTAGGCTGGGTTTCTGTACAGCACTTTGAGATATCAGCTGATGTACGAAGGGCTATATAAAAATTAATTTGATTTGATTTGATACTGTACTGTTGGAGCTAGAAACACAAGCATTTAGTTAGATATTACTGTACTGTTGGAGCTGGGAACACAAGCATTTAGTTAGATATTACTGTTGGAGCTAGAAACACAAGCATTTAGTTAGATATTACTGTTGGAGCTAGAAACACAAGCATTTAGTTAGATATTGCTGTACTGTTGGAGCTGGGAACACAAGCATTTAGTTAGATATTACTGTTGGAGCTAGAAACACAAGCATTTAGTTAGATATTACTGTACTGTTGGAGCTAGAAACACAAGCATTTAGTTAGATACTAATGTACTGTTGGAGCTAGAAACACAAGCATTTAGTTAGATATTACTGTACTGTTGGAGCTAGAAACACAAGCATTTAGTTAGATATTACTGTTGGAGCTAGAAACACAAGCATTTAGTTAGATATTACTGTACTGTTGGAGCTAGAAACACAAGCATTTAGTTAGATACTACTGTACTGTTGGAGCTGGGAACACAAGCATTTAGTTAGATACTACTGTACTGTTGGAGCGAGAAACACAAGCATTTAGTTAGATATTACTGCACTGTTGGAGCTAGAAACACAAGCATTTAGTTAGATATTACTGCACTGTTGGAGCTAGAAACACAAGCATTTCACTACACCCGCAATAACATCTGTTAAATATGTGTATATGACCATTATAACATTTGATTTGATTTGTGTAAGCCTAAAAGATACAGCCTTTAATGAACCCTTTGTCATTTTGATGTGTTAGACCATAAGACAGAAATATGATCGTTAGTTAACAGGTAATAATTCTTATAGAAATGTATAAAGTGCACTACTTTTACCCAGTGTCCTATAGGCCCTGGTGCACTAAATAGGGAATAGGGTTCCATTCATTTCAAATTGCACCCTATGGGCCCTGGTCAAAAGTCGTGCACTATATAGGGAGTAGGGTTCCATAGGGCTCTGGTCTAAAGTAGTACACTATATAGGGAATAGGGTTCCATAGGGCTCTGGTCTAAAGTAGTGCACTATATTAGGGAATAGGGTTCCATAGGGCTCTGGTCTAAAGTAGTACACTATATAGGGAATAGGGTTCCATAGGGCTCTGGTCTAAAGTAGTGCACTATACACGGAATAGGGTTCCATTTGGGATGCAGAACATGGTGGTGCCTTGTAGAATTCAACCAGCTCTCACATCACAATTAGTTATTCATCCATGTTGCAGAAATCTAATTTCATCGTGGTTAAGGTTAGAGTTAAGTTTAGGCATTAACACCAAAGGGTTTGGGATTGGTTTAAAACAAACTTCTAAAAAAATACTTTCTATTGCTGGATTCAAACTTGCAGCCGTTGAAATCAGAAGCAGATGCTTACGCCAATCCACCATCCCAGTCCACAACGCCCTACAGCCACAATGCCCTAGAGCCACAACGCCCTAGAGCCACAACGCCCTAGCGCCACAACGCCCTAGCGCCACAACGCCCTAGCACCACAACGCCCAAGAGCCACACTGCCCTAGAGCCACAACGCCCTAGCGCCACAACGCCCTAGCACCACAACGCCCAAGAGCCACACTGCCCTAGAGCCACAACGCCCTAGCACCACAACGCCCAAGAGCCACACTGCCCTAGAGCCACAACGCCCTAGCACCACAACGCCCTAGCACCACAACGCCCAAGAGCCACAACGCCCTAGAGCCACAAAGACCTAGAGCCACAACGCCCTAGCGCCACAACACCACAATGCCCTAGAGCCACAACGCCCTAGCACCACAATGCCCTAGAGCCACAACGCCCTAGAGCCACAACGCCCTAGAGCCACAACACCCTAGAGCCACAACGCTCTAGCGCCACACTGCCCTAGAGCCACAACGCCTTAGCGCCTCAACGCCCTAGCACCACAACGCCCTAGAGCCACAACGCCCTAGAGCCACAACGCCCTACAGCATCAACGCCCTAGCACCACAGCACCACAACGCCCAAAAGCCACACCGCCCTAGCGCCACAACGCCCTAGCACCACAACGCCCTAGAGATACAACACCCTAGCACCACAATGCCCTAGAGCCACAACACCCTAGCGCCACAATGCCCTAGCACCACACCGCCCTAGCGCCACAACGCCCTAGAGCCACAACGCCTTTGAGCCACAACGCCCAATGCCACAACGCCCTCGAGCCACAACGCCCAACACCACACGCCCTAGAGCCACACCGCCCTAGCGCCACAACGCCCTAGAGCCACAACGCCCTAGCGCCACAACGCCCTAGCGCCACAACGCCCTAGATCCACAACGCCCTAGAGCCACAACGCCACAGAGCCACAAAGCCCTAGAGCCACAACGCCCTAGCGCCACAACGCCCTAGAGCCACAACGCCCTAGAGCCACAACGCCCTAGAGCCACAACGCCCTAGAGACACAACGCCCTAGAGCCACAACGCCACAGTGCCACAAAGCCCTAGCGCCACAACGCCCTAGAGCCACAACGCCCTAGCGCCACAACGCCCTAGCGCCACAACGCCCTAGAGCCACAACGCCCTAGCGCCACAACGCCCTAGAGCCACAACGCCCTAGCGCCACAACGCCCTAGAGCCACAACGCCCTAGCGCCACAACGCCCTAGAGCCACAACGCCCTAGAGCCACAACGCCCTAGAGCCACAACGCCACAGTGCCACAAAGCCCTAGCGCCACAACGCCCTAGAGCCACAACGCCCTAGAGCCACAACGCCCTAGCGCCTCATCGCCCTAGCGCCTCAACGCCCTAGCGCCACAACGCCCTAGCAAAACCCCAAACCTACATGATGGTAACAACACTCAATGTTGCCCCTAGTGGCCAGTTTCCACGTAATTTCCTGACTTCCTCAGACATGGATGGACATACCGACTTGCATCACGGGTGGCCTGGCTGAGTCAGCAGGAAATCTAGTAGCTAATCCCTTTCATCACAGACTAATTAATCAGATAAAAAATTTAATCCAGGAATTATCATATGTGTGTGGGTGTGTGTGTGTGAGTCTGTTGCTGCCTGCCTGTTTGCATATGTGTGTGTGTGTGTGTGTGTGTGTGTGTGTGTGTGTGTGTGTGTGTGTGTGTGTGTGTAAGTGCCATGTATTCCTCCCATTTCTCAGTTATTCCTCCATGTTGGGTTGTTTTCTCTCTCCAAGCCGCTATTAGTACTAAGGACTCGCAGCCACAGGGAAACTATTCCACTCTATAGTCAGGCTGGGGCCACTCTACAGCTGACCAATCAGAGACTAATATCTGTATGTAATATAGTCAGGCTGGGTATTAGTGTAGGCTGGGACCACTCTACAGCTGACCAATCAGAGACTAATATCTGCATGTAATATAGTCAGGCTGGGGCCACTCCACAGCTGACCAATCAGAGACTAATATCTGTATGTAATATAGTCAGGCTGGGTATTAGTGTAGGCTGGGACCACTCTACAGCTGACCAATCAGAGACTAATATCTGCATGTAATATAGTCAGGCTGGGGCCACTCTACAGCTGACCAATCAGAGACTAATATCTGCATGTAATATAGTCAGGCTGGGGCCACTCTACAGCTGACCAATCAGAGACTAATATCTGTATGTAATATAGTCAGGCTGGGTATTAGTGTAGGCTGGAACCACTCTACAGCTGACCAATCAGAGACTAATATCTGCATGTAATATAGTCAGGCTGGGTATTAGTGTAGGCTGGAACCACTCTACAGCTGACCAATCAGAGACTAATATCTGTATGTAATATAGTCAGGCTGGGACCACTCTACAGCTGACCAATCAGAGACTAATATCTGTATGTAATATAGTCAGGCTGGGTATTAGTGTAGGCTGGGACCACTCTACAGCTGACCAATCAGAGACTAATATCTGTATGTAATATAGTCAGGCTGGGACCACTCTACAGCTGACCAATCAGAGACTAATATCTGCATGTAATATAGTCAGGCTGGGTATTAGTGTAGGCTGGGACCACTCTACAGCTGACCAATCAGAGACTAATATCTGTATGTAATATAGTCAGGCTGGGACCACTCTACAGCTGACCAATCAGAGACTAATATCTGCATGTAATATAGTCAGGCTGGGTATTAGTGTAGGCTGGAACCACTCTACAGCTGACCAATCAGAGACTAATATCTGTATGTAATATAGTCAGGCTGGGTATTAGTGTAGGCTGGGACCACTCTACAGCTGACCAATCAGAGACTAATATCTGTATGTAATATAGTCAGGCTGGGGCCACTCTACAGCTGACCAATCAGAGACTAATATCTGTATGTAATATAGTCAGGCTGGGGCCACTCTACAGCTGACCAATCAGAGACTAATATCTGTATGTAATATAGTCAGGCTGGGACCACTCTACAGCTGACCAATCAGAGACTAATATCTGTATGTAATATAGTCAGGCTGGGACCACTCTACAGCTGACCAATCAGAGACTAATATCTGTATGTAATATAGTCAGGCTGGGGCCACTCTACAGCTGACCAATCAGAGACTAATATCTGTATGTAATATAGTCAGGCTGGGGCCACTCTACAGCTGACCAATCAGAGACTAATATCTGCATGTAATATAGTCAGGCTGGGTATTAGTGTAGGCTGGGACCACTCTACAGCTGACCAATCAGAGACTAATATCTGTATGTAATATAGTCAGGCTGGGTATTAGTGTAGGCTGGGACCACTCTACAGCTGACCAATCAGAGACTAATATCTGTATGTAATATAGTCAGGCTGGGACCACTCCACAGCTGACCAATCAGAGACTAATATCTGTATGTAATATAGTCAGGCTGGGGCCACTCTACAGCTGACCAATCAGAGACTAATGTCTGTATGTAATATAGTCAGGCTGGGACCACTCTACAGCTGACCAATCAGAGACTAATATCTGTATGTAATATAGCCAGGCTGGGACCACTCTACAGCTGACCAATCAGAGACTAATATCTGTATGTAATATAGTCAGGCTGGGGTCACTCCACAGCTGACCAATCAGAGACTAATGTCTCCTCAGGGGTGGCGTGTTAAAAGGAGGATAACCTAAAAAAAAAATGTTGTTAAACATTGTAAGTTGATTATAAGGCATTATAACGTACTTCTATTAAATATAATTGTAGGCATAACAAACACATTGTAGGGATTATAACGTACTTCAAATAAATACGTGTTTTTCTAAAAGGATATTTGGCGGGACATACTCTAATCCAGCAGTAGCTAGCTACCACAGTAGAAAGGTATGGGTTACCTGTTCAAACATGCCACTACAGTAGAAAGGTATGGGTTACCTGTTCAGATATGCTACCACAGTAGAAAGGTATGGGTTACCTGTTCAAACATGCCACTACAGTAGAAAGGTATGGGTTACCTGTTCAGATATGCTACCACAGTAGAAAGGTATGGGTTACCTGTTCAAACATGCCACTACAGTAGAAAGGTATGGGTTACCTGTTCAGATATGCTACCACAGTAGAAAGGTATGGGTTACCTGTTCAAACATGCCACTACAGTAGAAAGGTATGGGTTACCTGTTCAGATATGCTACCACAGTAGAAAGGTATGGGTTACCTGTTCAGACATGCCACTACAGTAGAAAGGTATGGGTTACCTGTTCAAACATGCCACTACAGTAGAAAGGTATGGGTTACCTGTTCAAACATGCCACTACAGTAGAAAGGTATGGGTTACCTGTTCAGATATGCTACCACAGTAGAAAGGTATGGGTTACCTGTTCAAACATGCCACTACAGTAGAAAGACATGGGTTACCTGTTCAGACATCTATATTCAATCATTCCCAGCTAAATACTGTTAGACTCTGAATGAGAACGGAAATGTTGAGTTTTAGCATTCCTGTTCAGTACCATTCCCTGTGTCTCTACCGTAGCATGCAAATGGGGAAACTCTAAAATATATGTCTTTATTATTTCCCCAGCCTTCCGTGAAGGGAAATTGTAGAGAGAGAGAGAAAAGAAGATTGATGTATCTGTATTGTGTGTGCATATGGTAGGAAAATCAGACTCATTGACTGGAAGGAGAGCTAGTGCACTAATTATTGAGAGTGAATTGTTTGTCGCAGGAAGTTAAGTTTAACAGGCTGGAGTCTATTTTGTTTATTGTATTTTTTTGGTTAGGGAGTATTTACCAACAGCCTGTATAGGTCTCTTCTCCGTTCAGGAAGCAGTTGTGTTTACTAGGCTGTCTTCTTACCAACAGCCTGTATAGGTCTCTTCTCCGTTCAGGAAGCAGCTGTGTTTACTAGGCTGTCTTCTTACCAACAGCCTGTATAGGTCTCTTCTCCGTTCAGGAAGCGGCTGTGTTTTCTAGGCTTTCTTCCGGGGCAATGTGAACCGACCGGAGTTCTAATGCAACTATTGTTTACTGGCCAAATGACTTTAGGGAAGAAGTGTCTACTCTTAGCAAACATATTAGGAACTCGCACAATCTAGTGGGGAAAGCACACCGCCTACCTTCTCCTTCTCTACGCCACAGGCCTCCTCTGCCTTCTCACCAGCGTTATCATCGGCAGCTCTATGGTGAGAAACGTCTCAGTTCCTGGGTCAACAACCTTGGGTACAGGACATTACTAGGCAGCTTCCTTTCGTTTCTTCACGCATCGCGCCGACAGAAACAAGCATCTCTCTGGTAAGAAGAAGGGCGGGGGTGTATGGCTTATGATTAACGAGACGTGGTGTGATCATAACAACATACAGGAACTCAAGTCATTTTGTTCACCTGACTTAGAAATCCTCACAATCAAATGCCGACCGCATTATCTACCAAGAGAATTCTCTTCAATTATAATCACAGCCGTGTAAATCCCCCCCATGCAGACACATCGACGGCCCTGAAAGAACTTCATTGGACTCTATGTAAACTGGAAACCACATATCCTGAGGCTGCATTTATTGTAGCTGGGGATTTTAACAAGGCTAATCTGAAAACAAGGCTCCCCAAATTCTATCAGCATATTGGTTGTGTTACCAGGGGTAGCAAAACCCTAGACCACTGTTATTCTACCTTCCGCAACGCATATAAGGCCCTCCCCCGCCCTCCCTTTGGAAAATCTGACCACGACTCCATTTTGTTGCTCCCAGCCTATAGACAGAAACTAAAACAGGAAGCTCCCGCCCTCAGGTCTGTTCAACGCTGGTCTGACCAATCGGATTCCATGCTTCAAGATTGCTTCGATCACGTGGACTGGGATATGTTCCGCATAGCGTTGGACAATAACATTGATGAATACGCTGACTCGGTGAGCGAGTTTATTAACAAGTGCATCGGTGATGTCGTACCCACAGCGTCTATTAAAACATTCCCCAACCAGAAACCGTGGATTGATGGCAGCATTCACGCAAAACTGAACGCGCGAACCACTGCTTTTAATCAGAGCAAAGTGACCAGAAACATGACCGAATATAAACACTGTAGCTATTCCCTTCGCAAGGTAATCAAACAAGCTGAGCGTCAGTACAGAGACAAAGTGGAGTCGCAATTCAACGGCTCAGACACGAGAGGTATGTGGCAGGATCTACAGTCAATCACGGACTACAAAAGAAAAACCAGCCCCGTTGCGGATCACGATGCCTTGCTCCCAGACAGACTAAACAACTTTTTTGTTCGCTTTGAGGACAATACAGTGCCACTAACACGGCCTGCTACCAAAACCTGCGGGCTCTCCTTCACTGCAGCCAACGTGAGTAAAACATTTAAACGTGTTAACCCTCGCAAGGCTGCCGGCCCAGACGGCATCCCTAGCCGCGTCCTCAGAGCATGTGCAGACCAGCTGGCTGGTGTGTTTACGGACATATTTCAATCAATCCTTATCCCAGTCTGCTGTTCCCACATGCTTCAAGAGGGCCACCATTGTTCCTGTTCCCAAGAAAGCTAAGGTAACTGAGCTAAATGACTACCGCCCTGTAGCACTCACTTCCGTCATCACGAAGTGCTTTGAGAGACTAGTCAAGGATCATATCACCTCCACCCTACCTGACACCCTAGACCCACTCCAATTTGCTTACCGACCCAATAGATTCACAGACGACGCAATCGCCATCACACTGCACACTGCGCTAACCCATCTGGATAAGAGGAATACCTATGTAAGAATGCTGTTCATTGATTACAGCTCAGCATTTAACACCATAGTACCCTCCAAACTCGTCAATAAGCTCGAGACCCTGGGTCTCGACCCCGCCCTGTGCAACTGGGTGCTGGACTTCCTGACGGGATGCCCCCAGGTGGTGAGTGTACGTAACAACATCTCCACCCCGCTGATCCTCAACACAGGGACCCCACAAGTGTGCGTTCTCAGCCCCCTCCTGTACTCCCTGTTCACCCACGACTGCGTGGCCATGCACGCGTCCAACTCAATCATCAAGTTTGCAGACGACACTACAGTGGTAGTCTTGATTACCAACAATGACGAGACAGCCTACAGGAAGGAGGTGAGGGCCCTCGGAGTGTGGTGTCAGGAAAATAACCTCACACTCAATGTCAACAAAACAAAAGAGATGATCGTGGACTTCAGGAAACAGCAGAGGGAGCAGCCCCCTATCTACATTGACGGGACAGTAGTGGAGAGGGTGGAGAGTTTTAAGTTCCTCGGCATACACATCACGGACAAACTGAAATGGTCCACCCACACAGATAGCGTGGTGAAGAAGGCGCAGAAGCGCCTCTTCAACCTCAGGAGGCTGAAGAAATTCGGCTTGTCACCAAAAACACTCACAAACTTTTACAGATGCACAATCGAGAGCATCCTGTCGGGCTGTATCACCGCCTGGTACGGCAATTACACCGCCCACAACCTTAAGGCTCTCCAGAGGGTGGTGCGGTCAGCACAACACATCACCGGGGCAAACTACCTGCCCTCCAGGACACCTACACCACCCGATGTCACAGGAAGGCCAAAAAGATCATCAAGGACAGCAACCACCCTAGCCACTGCCTGTTCACCCCGCTATCATCCAGAAGGTGAGGTCAGTACAGGTGCATCAAAGCTGGGACCGAGAGACTGAAAAACAGCTTCTATCTCAAGGCCATCAGACTGTTAAACAGCCATCACTAACATTGAGTGGCTGCTGCCAACATACTGACTCAACTCAAGCCACTTTAATAATGAGAAAATTGATGTAATCAATTTATCACTAGCCACTTTATATTATTTATATTAGATAATGTTTACATAACCTACATTATTCATCTCATATGTATACACTGTACGCTATACCATCTACTGCATCTTGCCATCTTGATGTATTAGATGTATCACTAGCCACTTTAAACAATGCCACTTTATATAATGTTTTCATAACCTACAATACTCATCTCATATGTATATACTGTACTCTATACCATCTACTGCATCTTGCCTAAGCCGTTCGGCCATCACTCATTTATATAGTTATATGTACATATTCGTATTCATTCCTTTACACTTGTGTGTACAAGGTAGTTGTTGTGGAATTGGTAGATTACTTGTTAGATATTACTGCATGGTCGGAACTAAAAGCACAAGCATTTCACTACACTCGCATTAACACCTGCTAACCATGTGTATGTGACAAATAAATGTGATTTGATTTGATTTGAGAGCAAGGAGACTGTCATTGTCGTAGTCCATGTGGGATCTAATGTGATCAGGATGGCTAGGTCAGAACGGCCGAAACAGGATTTTAAAGAACTAATTGGAAATCTGAAAGACTCTAAAAAGGGTCCAATTATTTCAGGCCCAGTGCCATCACTGAGTCGTAGCAGTGAAGATTCAGTAGGTTGCTGGCACGACTCGACTGGCTACGAGTCCTACTGTTGCTCTGTTGGACTTACTTTGATACATTTTGGAAACAGAAGACGTTATACAGAGAGGATGGGGTCCATCCAATTCATCTTGGTGCCTGGACCCTGTCCTCATATTTTAAGGCTGCGCTAAGACATTGACTTATCTGAGCATAGTATACTTGTATTAGAGACTCCATCTGATCTGAAATCAGCTGAGGCATTGGACTGATTCATGTACATGCCAGAAGTGAATAGATTGTCTTATATCTCTGGCCTCTCAAACCAACATGGACATCCAGGTAAGATCTGAAATCTGGCTAAATAAGACTGATACTGATGAGTCTTTGACTGGTTGTAATGGTTTTAGATCTGACAGAGTTGGCAGAGTACCTCTGACCCTAGCCAATGTGAATGTCTAGCTCTAAATACGGGCCTTGGTAATAATGCCCAACTTACTTAAGTGGGAATGTATCACCCTCTCTCTGCCTCAACATGTGGGCCTTGGTAATAATGCCCAACTTACTTAAGTGGGAATGTATCACCCTCTCTCTGCCTCAACATGTGGGCCTTGGTAATAATGCCCAACTTACTTAAGTGGGAATTTATCGCCCTCCCTCTTCCTCAACATGTGCTCTTTGCCAATTGTCTGACTTGCTGTCTAACTATGCTAAATCTGAATGATTCATTTTGGGTGATCTTATTCTGGATTGGTTGATGCAAGCTTCTGATAGTCTGAAAGATATCTGAGTTAAATCTAACTCAGCTGATAGCTCAACTAACCCACCCCGATTTAAATCACCCTGAAAAAAATATATAATCTTTTACATATTAGTTTGATAAACGCTCCTCATAAGTAAACAGCCAATGGACTTTTTGCTAATGAGTCCCGTAACCATTGCCGTCCCATTGCCTGCATGAGATGCAAAGATCCCTAAATCTCGCCATCGCATTGTTATAGAGAAATTATAGGAATTTCAATGCGGAACAATTCTTGTCTGATGTGCTATTGTGTAAATGGTGGAGGGGGGGGGGGGGGGGGCAGAAATCTCTGACTCAAATCAGGCCCTAAATTGTTTTACTTCTTCTGTCAACTCTATTGCAGATAAGCATGCACCGTTCAAGAAACTAAGGGTGAAGGATATAGCTAATCCCTGGTTCACACATGAACTATCAGAGAAATGTATCTTGGGCTAAGGATGGCTGATTCTACATCTGACTGGCAGTCCTTCAGGCAGTTGCTAAATAGATGGCTATCGACATCTTGAACTGTGTATCTGAGAATGGTGGGAATCCAGCTGCCTTCTGGAAGATAGTCATATGTCTGAATCAAAACTCCACCCTCTCATTACACCAGCATGTTATGACAGCCTCTGGTCCCATGACAGATAAGATGGACATTTGTGGGCATTTAAATAACCACTTTGCCTCAGCGGGCCACCTGATAAATAGCTTGTGAAAACTCTGATTCTAGCAGAGGGAGTCAATTTACTCACCTCTAGTCGGGTTGCAGAGAACGAGAAATTCCCAGAGGCACATTCCTCATTTTCATTTCAACCATTTTGATGTCTGTGATGTACAAAGTGCCTTATTGAAGATGTAAAAACAATCCACTGGGGCTGACTCACTGGATATCTCTGCCTCACTTATTCAGAATTAATGTGATCCATAATGTGACACGTCATGTGACCCGTTTCAAGAAGCTAGGCATATGTCGCACGTCACCACTTCACAGGAGAGGCATTTATTAAAATGTGTATTTTTGTTTTTTTTGTTGCAGAAATGGCTTCTGGAACATGGGAACTTTCATGTGCCTTAATAAGAAACTTGTATGTCATCTGTAAATTACGAGTCTAGTTGGTTTAGCCCAGGAAAAAGGCGGGAACCTTCCCGCTGAGATAATGGATGGGCTGGACATGCTGAAATATGAGTTCTGATTGGTCTGCCATGTAGCAGGTTTCTGTCTATAACATGAGCTGCTCAGTATGTGTAGACAATCCCTACTCGCGCTGCCTCTTTTTATTTTTAAAGAAAAAAGTAAATGCAAAAGTGTTTTTACTGCTCTCAACATTGCTGCCCTGAATTTAACAGGCACTATCGACAAAGATTATTGGGAAATAGTTTGTGAGGGACTATTTTCTGGAGGACGATCATGCCATGATGACTCTCTCTCTCTCTCTCTGACTCTGAAAATGAATCAGACAATTATAAAATCCCTGATTTAGGTAAAAACATTTTCATTGAACCAGACATGGTACAGTCTTCTGATGACAGTGATGGGGAAGAAACGGCAATCAACAGTGTTGTTGTCACGGAAGAAGTTGACTGAGTTTTGAAATCAATGGAATACCCGGTGGAAGCAGGGAATGATTGCAAATGCGGAGGGAGTCGAAAAGAGAACACAGAAGGCTGTTGTATAAAACACCTGTCTCCGAATTACATCTTCAAACTAAGGGCAACCGTGGCATCCATGAGAAAGGGAGAAGCGTTCATCCATGTATACAGGTAAGAACCTAGCTACATTTTCAGATATTATACGTTTCTAATTTTGTCAAAAAGTCGTTTTCAGGGCCTCCTGAGTGGCTCAGCGGTCTAAGGCATTGCATCGCTGTAACAGCTGTCTTCAAAAATGGACCAAGGCGCAGCGGGAATGTGGATACTCATAGTTTTTTTAATAAACTTAAGTAAAGCATCCACAGGCAAAAACAATAAACGATACTCATGAAGACAGGAACAGTTTTGCAGGCACACAACACGCAGTGCAAAAACAACTACCCACAACCCCAAAGAAAAACACACACTACTATATAGGACTCCCAATCAAAGGCAACTCAACACACCTGCCTTCAATTGGGAGTCCAATCACCCACACAACATTTAACACACACAAACCCCCTGCCACATCCTGACCAAAACTAACACAATTACGCCCTCTGCTGGTCAGGACGTGACAATCGCAGTGCTAGAGGCATCACTACAGATCCGGATTCGATCCCGGGCCGTGTCGTAGTCGGCCACGACCGGGAGACCTATGAGGAGGCGCACAGTTGGCCCAGCGTCGTCCGGGTTAGGGGAGGGTTTGGCCAGCTGGGATGTCCTTGTCCCATTGCACTCTAGCGACTCTTTGTGGCGGCTGGGCGCATGCATGCTGACTTCGGTTGCCAGCTGTACTGTGTTTCCTCCTACACATTGGTGTGGCTGGCTTCCAGGTTAAGCGGGCAGTGTGTTGTAGTTAGCAGTGCAGCTTAGTGGTCGTGTTTTGGAGGATGTATGGCTCTCGACCACCGCCTCTTCCAAGACCGTACGCGAGTTACAGCTATGGGACAAGACTGTAACTACCAATTGGATATCACAAAATTGGTTGAGAAAAAGGGATAAAAACGACCCAAAAAGATTTTTAAAAGTATTATAAAAAAATACATTGTTTTCATTTTAAATTAGACACATTTTTTAAGTCCCTGGCCAACTCTCAGCTTAGAACTTTCTTAACTTCACATTCTATTCTTAGAATCTGGTTTTAGACCTGGATGTAGTACTGTTTCAGCAGCTACCAGTCTGGTTTTAGACCTGGATGTAGTGCTGTTTCAGCAGCTACCAGTCTGGTTTTAGACCTGGATGTAGTACTGTTTCAGCAGCTACCAGTCTGGTTTTAGACCTGGATGTAGTACTGTTTCAGCAGCTACCAGTCTGGTTTTAGACCTGGATGTAGTGCTGTTTCAGCAGCTACCAGTCTGGTTTTAGACCTGGATGTAGTGCTGTTTCAGCAGCTACCAGTCTGGTTTTAGACCTGGATGTAGTGCTGTTTCAGCAGCTACCAGTCTGGTGTTAGACCTGGATGTAGTACTGTTTCAGCAGCTACCAGTCTGGTTTTAGACCTGGATGTAGTGCTGTTTCAGCAGCTACCAGTCTGGTGTTAGACCTGGATGTAGTGCTGTTTCAGCAGCTACCAGTCTGGTTTTAGACCTGGATGTAGTGCTGTTTCAGCAGCTACCAGTCTGGTTTTAGACCTGGATGTAGTACTGTTTCAGCAGCTACCAGTCTGGTGTTATACCTGGATGTAGTGCTGTTTCAGCAGCTACACATGTCGTAGAT
Organism: Salmo salar; assembly: GCF_965601325.2. Classification (NCBI taxonomy): domain Eukaryota; kingdom Metazoa; phylum Chordata; class Actinopteri; order Salmoniformes; family Salmonidae; genus Salmo; species Salmo salar. The sequence continues at coordinate 110,713,476 of NC_138303.1, read as the reverse complement.
TATGTGCTATATTGTTTATTTATTGATCTGTCGAAGGCATTTGATACAGTACCCTGGACAACTCCCTCCCTTAGAGAGGAACAGAACAGAACAAAACAGAACAGAACAGAACAGAACCCTGGACAGCCCCCTCCCTTAGAGAGGAACAGAACAGAACCCTGGACAGCCCCCTCCCTTAGAGAGGAACAGAACAGAACCCTGGACAGCCCCCTCCCTTAGAGAGGAACAGAACAGAACCCTGGACAGCCCCCTCCCTTAGAGAGGAACAGAACAAAAATCACTTACTGATCCTAAACTAGTGCTAAATGCTAATAACACCAAGTTTGTGCCGTTGTCTTGGTCTCGTAATATTAACCATGACCTGCATAGTATCTGCACATTAAATCATTTATCAAGTTCTCCGTTATAAGTACTTGGATTGATGATAAGCTGTCTTTTAATAAAACACATATTGAAAAACTGACAAAAAAAAGGTTGAGAATTAAGATTGGTTTGTTTTATAAAAAAAAAAATGTTTAAAATCCTTGTTCAAACAACGTTTCACCCAGTACTTCATTGCAGTGATATAATCTACATGTATGCAGCAGCCTCTGTATCATTCAGCACTGCATTATATCACTGGAGACAATAATCATACACATCACTGCATTTTGTATAGGTCTGATGGCTGGGAGTCTCTGACTACCAGAAGGGACCAGCAATGGCTAATTGTTGTACACTGAGTGTACTAAACATTAGGAACACCTGCCTTTTCCATGACATAGACTGACCAGGTGAATCCAGGTGAGAGCTACGATCCTTTATTGATGTCACGCGTTAAATCCACTTCAGTCAGTGTAGATGAAGGGGAGGAGACAGGTTAAAACCTTTTAGTGCAGTGGGTTAAATCAGGGTGACACAGAGTGTTTCTTCTGTAGTCTTAAACAAATCTACTTTGTAACAGAAGTATCCACCTCACATACACAGTTATGGGTTTAAAATAAAGAAGAACCCTGTACAATATCAGATATAGAGTTGACATGTATTACATTATGAGTTTGCATCCCAATATTACACTTTATATACAGTAACAGTTAAAAGTTTAGACACACCTACTCATTCAAGGGTTTTTCTTTATTTTTACGATTTTCCACATTGTAGAATAATACTGAAGACATTAAAACTATGAAATAACACATATGGAATCATGTAGTAAACAAAAAAGTGTTAAACAAATCAAAATATATTTTATATTTGAGATTCTTCAAAGTAGCCACCCTTTGCCTTGATGACAGTTTTGCACACTCTTGGCTGGTACTGTACATCACAGAAGACTGAAATATAACAACACTGTTTGATATAGAAACACCAGATTTTCAGCAGAATAAAAAAAAAAAAAAAACGTTTTACTAACTATGAAAAACATTAATAACGTTCTGGCCATGAAGCCGCTAGGTCGTTTGGCTGCAGGAAAAGTCTACCGAAGGATTTTTAAGCCTTGAGACAATTGAGACATGGATTGTGTGTGTGTGCCATTCAGAGGGTGAATGGGCAAGACAAAATATTGAAGTGCCTATGAACGGAGTATGGTAGTAGGTGCCAGGTGCACCGGTTTATGTCAAGGACTGCAACGCTGCTGGGTTTTTCACGCTCAACAGTTTCCCTGTGTGTATCAAGAATGATCCACCACCCAAAAGGACATCCAGCCAACTTGACACAACTGTGGGAAGCATTAGAGTCAACATGGACCAGCATCCCTGTGGAACGCTTTCCACACCTTGTAGAGTCCCTGCTCCGACGAATTGAGGCTGTTCTGAGGGCAAAAAGGGGAGCAACTCAATATTAGGGAAGTGTTCCTATTGTTTTATATATATAAAGCGGTTCTTCAGACACTCAGCTCATGTATTAATTGGACTGATTGGTCCAGTGGGTCTCCAGTGGGTCTGCAGTGGGTCTCCAGTGGGTCTGCAGTGGGTCTCCAGTGGGTCTCCAGTGGGTCACCAGTGGGTCTCCAGTGGGTCTCCAGTGGGTCTGCAGTGGGTCTCCAGTGGGTTTCCAGTGGGTCTGCAGTGGGTCTCCTGTGGGTCTGCAGTGGGTTTCCAGTGGGTCTCCTGTGGGTCTCCAGTGGGTCTCCAGTGGGTCTCCTGTGGGTCTCCAGTGGGTTTCCAGTGGGTCTCCAGTGGGTCTCCTGTGGGTCTCCAGTGGGTCTCCAGTGGGTTTCCAGTGGGTCTCCAGTGGGTCTCCAGTGGGTCTGCAGTGGGTCTCCAGTGGGTCTCCAGTGGGTCTCCAGTGGGTTTCCAGTGGGTCTCCAGTGGGTCTCCAGTGGGTCTCCAGTGGGTCTCCTGTGGGTCTCCAGTGGGTTTTCAGTGGGTCTCCTGTGGGTCTGCAGTGGGTTTCCAGTGGGTCTGCAGTGGGTCTCCAGTGGGTCTCCAGTGGGTCTCCTGTGGGTCTGCAGTGGGTCTCCAGTGGGTCTGCAGTGGGTTTCCAGTGGGTCTCCTGTGGGTCTCCAGTGGGTCTCCTGTGGGTTTCCAGTGGGTTTCCAGTGGGTTTCCAGTGGGTCTGCAGTGGGTCTCCAGTGGGTCTCCAGTGGGTCTCCAGTGGGTTTCCAGTGGGTTTCCAGTGGGTCTCCTGTGGGTCCCCTGTGGGTCTCCTGTGGGTTTCCAGTGGGTCTCCAGTGGGTTTCCAGTGGGTCTCCTGTGGGTCTGCAGTGGGTTTCCAGTGGGTCTCCTGTGGGTTTCCAGTGGGTCTCCAGTGGGTCTCCAGTGGGTCTCCAGTGGGTTTCCAGTGGGTCTCCAGTGGGTCTGCAGTGGGTCTGCAGTGGGTCTCCAGTGGGTCTGCAGTGGGTCTCCTGTGGGTCTGCAGTGGGTTTCCAGTGGGTCTCCTGTGGGTCTCCAGTGGGTCTCCAGTGGGTCTCCAGTGGGTTTCCAGTGGGTCTCCAGTGGGTCTGCAGTGGGTTTCCAGTGGGTCTCCTGTGGGTTTCCAGTGGGTCTCCAGTGGGTCTCCAGTGGGTCTCCAGTGGGTTTCCAGTGGGTCTCCAGTGGGTCTGCAGTGGGTCTGCAGTGGGTCTCCAGTGGGTCTGCAGTGGGTCTCCTGTGGGTCTGCAGTGGGTTTCCAGTGGGTCTCCTGTGGGTCTCCAGTGGGTCTCCTGTGGGTCTCCAGTGGGTTTCCAGTGGGTCTCCAGTGGGTCTGCAGTGGGTCTCCAGTGGGTCTCCTGTGGGTCTCCTGTGGGTCTCCAGTGGGTTTCCAGTGGGTCTCCAGTGGGTCTCCAGTGGGTCTGCAGTGGGTCTCCAGTGGGTCTCCAGTGGGTCTCCAGTGGGTCTCCTGTGGGTTTCCAGTGGGTCTCCTGTGGGTCTCCTGTGGGTTTCCAGTGGGTCACCAGTGGGTCTCCAGTGGGTCTCCAGTGGGTCTCCTGTGGGTGACGCTGGAACACTGGGATGAAGTTTGTTAGACCGCTGCGTCACTCAGGAGGTCCCTGGTTTTGACTAAATCTTGGATTTATTGTTTTGTATGGATATTTTCTTACATTATGTAAATTGTGTATGTTCATGTTCACAGGGCTACCTTGTAAATTAGACCCGGGTCTCAATGGAGGCCGACCTTGTAGAAATAAAAGTTAAATAAAATGTTTGTTTTTTTAAATATTAGCATAAAGAACGGATTGATGGCAGGTCGCTTTTTTCATCATTTGAACGATCGGCTGCTGCATGCATTGTTTTGCATGTTAGCGTGACGAGCAAATAAATGTCCCCTAATAATAGTTATTTCACAGATGATCTAACAGCGCTATAGTCTACAAACACAAGTCTCTCTCTCCCCACGAATTATCTCATTGTAAATGATCTCTTCTCCACATCGGAGCACAGGGAACTCTGCTTAATGGGGAATTGCGGGAATGGAATCTCTCATTCATAGCAGTTGAACACGTACAAATAGGCATTGATCCGTTGAAAGGTAGCTGTCAGAGGTCATTTAGAGGACAAATCAGTCAACTGTTACAGCAAATGAAATACAGCATTATGTCTGTCTGTCTGTCTGTCTGTCTGTCTGTCTGTCTGTCTGTCTGTCTGTCTGTCTGTCTGTCTGTCTGTCTGTCTGTCTGTCTGTCTGTCTGTCTGTCTGTCTGTCTGTCTGTCTGTCTGTCTGTCTGTCTGTCTGTCTGTCTGTCTGTCTGTCTGTCTGTCTGTCTGTCTGTCTGTCTGTCTGTCTGTCTGTCTGCCTGCCTGCCTGCCTGCCTGCCTGCCTGCCTGCCTTCATATGCGTGCGTATGATCTGGATGACCAAAAGACCCACTGCCTGTCATACTGTCAAAACCCTTATGCCCTTCATCGTCAAACTTCCAAAGCAATTAGAGGATCTGCCAGTCAACGTGCCAACACTCCTCTAGCCATGTTGACCCTGCCTGTCGTTCTGCTCTGCCTAGGTCTGAGTACCTCTGAGCAGTGATTAAAACCCCTAATCTCTCTCCCATCAAGGAAAGGGTTTTCCCTGCTCAATCACCGGTGGAGTTACAAGTGTTTGGGATGGTCGATAGAAAGGCATTCACGTCTGAGGCCAGTGAAAGGATCTGTCAAGAAGTTGGCACATGTCCCCCTGGTCCACTAGTCTCGCTGATCCCACTAGTCTCCCTGGTCCACTAGTCTCCCTGGTCCCACTAGTCTCCCTGGTCCACTAGTCTCCCTGGTCCCACTAGTCTCTCTGTTCCACTAGTCTCCCTGGTCCACTAGTCTCCCTGTTCCCACTAGTCTCCCTGGTCCACTAGTCTCCCTGGTCCACTAGTCTCCCTGGTCCACTAGTCTCCCTGGTCCACTAGTCTCCCTGGTCCTACTAGTCTCCCGGTTTAAGGTTATTTTCATGGCTGACATGTGAGCCTCAAAAGAGGTTCAGAGGAAGGACACACCAAGATGGAACATTTTAATTATCATCATCATCATCATCGTACATTATCTTTAACTGTTGATGTGTTGCACTCTTATATAACCAAGCATTCTGAATTCTCCTGACATAACTTATATAACCAAGCATTCTGAATTCTCCTGACATAACTTATATAACCAAGCATTCTGAATTCTCCTGACATAACTTATATAACCAAGCATTCTGAATTCTCCTGACATAACTTATATAACCAAGCATTCTGAATTCTCCTGACATAACTTATATAACCAAGCATTCTGAATTCTCCTGACATAACTTATATAACCAAGCATTCTGAATTCTCCTGACATAACTTATATAACCAAGCATTCTGAATTCTCCTGACATAACTTATATAACCAAGCATTCTGAATTCTCCTGACATAACATTGATTTAGAGGTTTCTTTGTCTGTGAATTGATTTGTTATTTGCACAAGACGTAGAACAAAGACAGACGTGTAGATGTTAAATCCAAACTTTGCCTTAAAGTGAGGTCTGGTTGAAACGATGGTAGTGATTTTGTCCCCTGCCTGTTATTTTCTTCCCCTGAGTGAGTACTGAGGTTTCATATTGATCAGTTTGCCCAGGATGACTCTTACAGAATGGATCAAGTCTGACCGTGAATAGAACGGCACAGTGTGTTTCTTAAAGCCAATACACACATTACACGACACACACACACACACACACACACACACACACACACACACACACACACACACACACACACACACACACACACACACACACACACACACACACACACACACACACACACACACAAAGGCATTACACAACACATTGTTATCCTTAAGTGGTGCTGTGAGGAGGGGAAAAAAATGAATAAACTAGTTCTGCTCCGTATGAAGGGTAGAGGTTATCTTTTAGATGTTTCACAATTCTGCTAGTTCATTTTCAGGGGCTATTTTGGGCCACTCCAAGAGCCACTTGTGCTACAGAGTTCTATGGCATTGTTTGATATTTCCTTCATGTCCTTATTGATTACAGTGTAGGATCTTCAACGAGGATAGGCATCCAACTCCTCTATACAACAGTAACATACAGCAGAGGGGTGAGTTCTAGAAAGCAGACAGTAACATACAGCAGAGGGGTGAGTTCTAGAAAGCAGACAGTAACATACAGCAGAGGGGTGAGTTCTAGAAAGCAGACAGTAACATACAGCAGAGGGGGAGTTCCAGAAAGCAGACAGTAACATACAGCAGAGGGGTGAGTTCTAGAAAGCAGACAGTAACATACAGCAGAGGGGTGAGTTCTAGAAAGCAGACAGTAACATACAGCAGAGGGGTGAGTTCTAGAAAGCAGACAGTAACATACAGCAGAGGGGTGAGTTCTAGAAAGCAGACAGTAACATACAGCAGAGGGGTGAGTTCCAGAAAGCAGACAGTAACATACAGCAGAGGGGTGAGTTCCAGAAAGCAGACAGTAACATACAGCAGAGGGGTGAGTTCTAGAAAGCAGACAGTAACATACAGCAGAGGGGTGAGTTCTAGAAAGCAGACAGTAACATACAGCAGAGGGGTGAGTTCTAGAAAGCAGACAGTAACATACAGTAGAGGGGTGAGTTCTAGAAAGCAGACAGTAACATACAGCAGAGGGGTGAGTTCCAGAAAGCAGACAGTAACATACAGCAGAGGGGTGAGTTCCAGAAAGCAGACAGTAACATACAGCAGAGGGGTGAGTTCTAGAAAGCAGACAGTAACATACAGCAGAGGGGTGAGTTCTAGAAAGCAGACAGTAACATACAGCAGAGGGGTGAGTTCTAGAAAACAGACAGTAACATTCAGCAGAGGGGTGAGTTCTAGAAAACAGACAGTAACATACAGCAGAGGGGTGAGTTCTAGAAAGCAGACAGTAACATACAGCAGAGGGGTGAGTTCTAGAAAACAGACAGTAACATACAGCAGAGGGGTGAGTTCTAGAAAACAGACAGTAACATACAGCAGAGGGGTGAGTTCTAGAAAACAGACAGTAACATACAGCAGAGGGGTGAGTTCTAGAAAGCAGACAGTAACATACAGCAGAGGGGTGAGTTCTAGAAAGCAGACAGTAACATACAGCAGAGGGGTGAGTTCTAGAAAGCAGACAGTAACATACAGCAGAGGGGTGAGTTCTAGAAAACAGACACATGCACCCAAAGTCTTTCTGGAGGCACTGATGGCTAAATTCAATATCTTGGGCTTAATTATGTGTAAAATAAACAATACCTTGTATTTTTCAATCTTTAAATAGTTACATGCTACTGCGGCTGTAAGGGGAGAACAAACATGTTGGCTAAAGAACTACTTACCTCTTTTCCTCTCTCTCTCTCTTCTCTCTCTGTCTTCCTCCCTCCCTGCCGCCTTTCCTCCCTCTATCTCTCTCCTTCCGTCCCTGCTTCCCTCTCTCTCCCTCCCTCTCTTTCTCCCTCCCTGCCTTCCTCTCTCTCCCCCTCCCTCCCTACCTCCTTTCCTTTCTCTCTTTCTCCCTCTGCCTTCCTCTCTCCCCTCTCTTTCTCCCTCCCTCCCTCCATCCCTTCCTCTCTCCCTCCCTACCTCCTTTCCTTTCTCTCTTTCTCCCTCCCTCCTTCACTGTCTTCCTCTCTCCCTCCCTCCCTCTCTCTCTCCCTCCCTCTCTCCCTACCTGTTTTCCTTTCTCTCTTTCTCCCTCCATCCCTCCTTCACTGCCTTCCTCTCTCCCCTCTCTCTCTCCCTCCCTCCCTCCCTACCTCCTTTCCTCTCTCTGTTTCTCCCTCCATCCCTTCCTCTCTCTCTCCCTCCCTCCCTACCTCCTTTCCTCTCTCTCTTTCTCCCTCCATCCCTCCATCCCTACCTCATTTCCTCTTTCTCTTTCTCCCTCCCTGACTCCCTCCCTCCCTCCCTCCCTACCTCCTTTCCTCTCTCCCTCCCTCCCTTCCTCCCTCGCTACCTCACTACCTCCTTTCCTCTCTCACTTTCACCCTCCCTCTCTCACTTTCTCCCTCCCTCTCTCCCTCCCTCCCTCCCTTCCTTTCTCGCTCCCTCCCTCCCAACCTCCTTTCCTCCCTCCCTCCCTCCCTCGCTCCCTCCCTCCCTCCCAACCTCCTTTCCTCGCTCCCTCCCTCCCTCCCTCCCTCCCTCCCTCCCTCCCTCCCTCCCTCCCTCCCTCCCTCCCTCCCTCCCTCCCTTCCTTCCTTCCTTCCTTCCTTCCTTCCTTCCTTCCTTCCTTCCTTCCTTCCTATGTTCCTTCCTTCCTTCCTCCCTTCTTTCCTTCCTCCCTACCTTCCTCGCTCCCTACCTTCCTCCCTCCCTCCCTCCCTCCCTCCCTCCTTTCCTCTCTCCCTCTCTCTCTCCCTTCCTCTCTCCCTCCCTACCTCCTTTCCTCTCTCTCTCTCGCTCCCTGCCTTCCTCTCTCCCCCTCTCTCCACCTCCGTCCCTCCCTCCCACCCTCTCTTCTCCTCTCTCGCCATCCCTCTCCCTACATTCAACAACCTGCCTGTCCCTAATGCTGGATCAATCAGCCTTAATGGGGAGATTTGCTGAGCAGTAGAAAGCAAAAGATAGAGGGTAGAGGAGGAGGGTAAGAGATGTGAGTATTGACTAATGAGAACAAAGGAGAGATGAAGAGGGGTGGAGAGGGGGTCTCTTGTTTGGCTGAGTCACAGGCTGTGTACCAAATGGCACTCTTTTCAACAGATCCTGCAGGGCTCTGGTCAAAGTAGTGCACTATATAGGGAATAGGGTTCCATAGGGCTCTGGTCTAAAGTAGTGCACTGTATAGGGAATAGGGTTCCATAGGGCTCTGGTCAAAGTAGTGCATTATATAGGGAATAGGGTTCCATAGGGCTCTGGTCAAAGTAGTGCACTATATAGGGAATAGGGTTCCATAGGGCTCTGGTCTAAAGTAGTGCACTATATAGGGAATAGGGTTCTATAGGGCTCTGGTCTAAAGTAGTGCACTATATAGGGAATAGGGTTCCATAGGGCTCTGGTCTAAAGTAGTGCACTATATAGGGAATAGGGTTCCATAGGGCTCTGGTCTAAAGTAGTGCACTATATAGGGAATAGGGTTCCATAGGGCTCTGGTCTAAAGTAGTGCACTATATAGGAAGATATTTACCCAATCAGCCTCTGACACCCTCGTTTGAATGTCATTACCAGGCATCAGCACCACTACCACAACCTGATGTCTACATTATCCTCACAACATCAGGTATGATAGCCTGCTGGCTACATTATCCTCATAAGATCAGTTGTGACAACCTGATAGCTACATTATCCTCATAACATCAGGTATGATAGCCTGCTATCTACATTATCCTCACAACATCAGGTATGACAGCCTGCTGGCTACATTATCCTCATAAGATCAGTTGTGACAACCTGATAGCTACATTATCCTCACAACATCAGTTATGACAGCCTGCTGTCTACATTATCCTCACAACATCAGTTTTGACAGCCTGCTGTCTACATTATCAGTCGGCAAACTTAAGGAGACTGCGGAGAGAGAGAGAGAGAGAGAGAGAGAGACAGAGAGAGAGAAAGACAGAGAGAGAGAGACAGAGACAGAGACAGAGAGAGAGAGAGAGAGAGAGAGAGAGAGAGAGAGAGAGAGAGAAAGACAGAGAGAGAGAGAGAGAGAGAGACAGAGAGGGAGAGATAGTTGATGTGTCTGAGTAAGGACTGAGGACTGGCGTAGTGGTGCCAACCTGACCCCCATGTTAATGACTATGTGAACCCCATGCATTATGAAGTGTTGTCACGTCCTGTGGACCTCAACCTCCACTGATGACTGTGCCCTTTTCAGCTGTCTGGGGCTGCTTCAACTGCTTCTGCCTGCTACAAAACATTGGGAAAGCCAATGGTCATGGGTAATGTCCCAAATGCCCCCCTATTCCCTTTATAGTGCCATAGAGCTTGGGTCAAAAGTTATGCACTATATAGGGAATAGGTTGGCATTTGGGGCGCAGTCTAAGAGACTCATTCCCCTCGCATACGACTGTCAGTAACGTTCTAAATGTTGACATTTACACTGTAGCATGTTCCTTTATTAACTAATGCTTTGTTCACTGTAGCATGTTCCTTTATTAACTAACGCTTCACTAAAGGTTTCTGTTCTCAACAGTAGTAGTGCTCTCTCCCCTGTACTCTCGCTTTAATCACTGGAGTATTGACACCTACTGTCAGTGTATACTGTCAACACAGAGAGTTGTGTGGTATGCAAAATAGAATATAATATAATAGAATAGATTAGATTAGAATAGAATAGATTAGAATAGATTAGATTACAATAAATTAGATTAGATTAGAATAGATTAGAACAGAACAGATTACAACAGATTAGAATAGAATGGAATAGATTAGAATAGAATAGATTAGAATACAATAGATTAGAATACAATAGATTAGAATACAATAGATTAGAATAGAATAGATTAGAATACAATAGATTAGAATACAATAGATTAGAATACAATAGATTAGAATACAATAGATTAGAATAGAATAGATTAGAATACAATAGATTAGAATACAATAGATTAGAATAGAATAGATTAGAATAGAATAGATTAGAATACAATAGATTAGAATACAATAGATTAGAATACAATAGATTAGAATACAATAGATTAGAATACAATAGATTAGAATAGAATAGATTAGAATAGAATAGATTAGAATACAATAGATTAGAATAGAATAGATTAGAATACAATAGATTAGAATACAATAGATTAGAATACAATAGATTAGAATACAATAGATTAGAATACAATAGATTAGAATAGAATAGAACAGCTTTATTGTCCCTGTGAGGGAACGTCTTGTTTGGAGTGGTTAAAAAAGTCTCCACATGTTCCGTACAGCATCAATACAAACAGAGCTTTATGTGTGATATCAAACTGGAACAACAGTTATCATTATATTTATGTGTGATATCAAACTGGAACAACAGTTATCATTATATTTATGTGTGATATTAAACTGGAACAACAGTTATCATTATATTTATGTGTGATATTAAACTGGAACAACAGTTATCATTATATTTATGTGTGATATTAAACTGGAACAACAGTTATCATTATATTTATGTGTGATATTAAACTGGAACAACAGTTATCATTATATTTATGTGTGATATCAAACTGGAACAACAGTTATCATTATATTTATGTGTGATATCAAACTGGAACAACAGTTATCATTATATTTATGTGTGATATCAAACTGGAACAACAGTTATCATTATATTTATGTGTGATATCAAACTGGAACAACAGTTATCATTATATTTATGTGTGATATCAAACTGGAACAACAGTTATCATTATATTTATGTGTGATATCAAACTGGAACAACAGTTATCATTATATTTATGTGTGATATCAAACTGGAACAACAGTTAGAATTACGTTTTTGCATTATGTCAAACAGGAACAAGAGTCATAATTATATTTTTCTGTAACCCTTTCCTTCATTAAGCCTTGATAAAGGTTACGCTTCCTAGGTTAGTCCATGGTTGTCTCCTTCCCCTGTGCTCTTTCTCCCTTTATTATTAATCAGATGGTATTGTTGTACTGTGTACCAGAACCAACGTGGCTTTGCTGTATATTGTCAATACAGAAAGAGCTTTATGCGTTTTATCGAACTGGAACAACAGTTAAATATATCCTTGCTTTCCTTTTCTTTTCTTTTCTGTTCCTTTCCTTTCAGGGCCATGGACAGCCCCCTCCCATCAGAAAGGAACACAACAGACCCCTGGAAAGCTCCCCCCTTTAGCGAGGCACTGAACAGAACCCTGGACAGCTCCCTCCCATAGAGAGCGACAGAACAGAACCCTGGACAGCTGCCTCCCTTCAGAAAGGAGCAGAACAGAACCCTGGACAGCTTCCTCCCTTCAGAAAGGAGCAGAACAGAACCCTGGACAGCTCCCTCCCCTCAGAAAGGAGCAGAACAGAACCCTGGACAGCTCCCTCCCCTCAGAAAGGAGCAGAACAGAACCCTGGACAGCTCCCTCCCTTCAGAAAGGAGCAGAACAGAACCCTGGACAGCTCCCTCCCTTCAGAAAGGAGCAGAACAGAACCCTGGACAGCTCCCTCCCTTCAGAAAGGAGCAGAACAGAACCCTGGACAGCTCCCTCCCCTCAGAAAGGAGCAGAACAGAACCCTGGACAGCTTCCTCCCCTCAGAAAGGAGCAGAACAGAACCCTGGACAGCTCCCTCCCTTCAGAAAGGAGCAGAACAGAACCCTGGACAGCTCCCTCCCCTCAGAAAGGAGCAGAACAGAACCCTGGACAGCTCCCTCCCTTCAGAAAGGAGCAGAACAGAACCCTGGACAGCTCCCTCCCTTCAGAAAGGAGCAGAACAGAACCCTGGACAGCTCCCTCCCCTCAGAAAGGAACAGAACAGAACCCTGGACAGCTCCCTCCCCTCAGAAAGGAACAGAACAGAACCCTGGACAGCTCCCCCTTTTAGCGAGGCGCTGCACAGAACCCTGGACAGCTCCCTCCTTTAAAAAGGAACTGAAAATAACCCTGCCTCTTCACCAGATATGACTGTGTTTGACTGAACAGTCTTCTCTTCACCAGATATGACTGTTTGACTGAACAGTCTTCTCTTTCTACCCAACATGCCTACCACTTTGAAGATGCTAAATATTTTTTCTTGTGAAACATCAAGAAATAAGACAAAAAAACGGAAAACTTGAGAGTGCATAACTATTCACCCCCCCCCCCCCCCAAAAAAAAGTCAATACTTTGTAGAGCCACCTTTTGCAGCAATTACAGCTGCAAGTCTCTTGGGGTATGTCTCTATAAGCTTGGCACATCTAGCTACTGGGATTGTTGCCCATTCTTCAAGGAAAAACTGCTCCAGCTCCTTCAAGTTGGATGGGTTCCGCTGGTGTACAGCAATCTTTAAGTCATACCACAGATTCTTAATTGTATTGAGGTCTGGGCTTTGACTAGGCCATTCCAAGACATTTAAATGTTTCCCCTTAACCACTTGAGCTTTGCTTTAGCAGTATGCTTAGGGTCATTGTCCTGCTGGAAGGTGAACCTCCACCCCAGTCTCAAATCTCTGGAAGACTGAAACAGGTTTCTCTCAAAAATGTCCCTGTATTTAGCGCAATCCATCATTCCTTAAATTCTGACCAGTTTTCCAGTCCCTGCTGATGAAAAACAGCCCCACAGCATGATGCTGCCACCACCATGCTTCAGTGTGGGAATGGTGTTCTCGGGGTGATGAGAGGTGTTGGGTTTGTGCCAGACATAGTGTTTATCTTGATGGCCAAAAAGCTACATTTTAGTCTCATCTGACCAGAGTAACTTCTTCGATATTTTTGGGGAGTCTCCCACATGCCTTTTGGTGAACACTTTAAGCAATGGCTTGGAGCTTTGCAGCTCCTTCAGGGTTATCTTTGGTCTCTTTGTTGCCTCTCTGATTAACACCCTCCTTGCCTGGTCTGTGAGTTTTGGTGGGTGGCCTTCTCTTGGCAGGTTTGTTGTGGTGCCATATTCTTTTCATATTTTAATAATGGATTTAATGGTGCTCTGTGGGATGTTCAAAGTTTCTGATATATTTTATAACCCAACCCTGATCTGTACTTCTCCACAACTTTGTCCCTGACCTGTTTGGAGAGCTCCTTGGTCTTCATGGTGCCGCTTGCTTGGTGGTGCCTCTTGCTTAGTGGTGTTGCAGACTCTGGGGCCTTTCAGAACAGGGGTGTGCATATACTGAGATCATGTGACAGATCATGTGACTCTTAGATTGCACACAGGTGGACTTTACTTATCTAATTATGTGACTTCTGAAGGTAATTGGTTGCACCAGATCTTATTTAGGGACTTCATAGCATAGCACTTTCTGTATTTATTTATTTTTTGAAACAAGTTATTTTTTTCATTTCACTTCACCAATTTGGACTATTTTATGTATGTCCATTACATGATATCCAAATAAAAATCTATTTAAATTACAGGTTGTAATGTGACAAAATAGGAAAAACGCCAAGGGGGATGAATACTTTTGCAAGGTACTGTATATATTTTGTGCTACAGTAGTATACCAATCCATGTCCCAGTTACAATAAAACAAAACAGGCAGTCAGAGTGCTGTGGAGGGGAAACTGTTGCCTTCAGCTTATGACTCACGCTTCACACAGGCCAAAACGCCTCCTCTCTCTCTCTCTCTCCCAGACGCTTCCTCTCTCTCTCTGCTTACCAAACACCTCCTCTCTCTCTCTCTCCCAAATGCCTCCTCTCTCTCTCTCTGCTTACCAAACACCTCTCTCTCTCTCTGCTTCCCAAACGCCTCCTCTCTCTCTCTCTCTCTCCCAAACGCCTCCTCTCTCTCTCTCTCTCTCTCTCTCTCTGCTTACCAAACACCTCCTCTCTCTCTCTCTCTGCTTCCCAGACGCCATACTATTACCTTCCAATACAAACAATCATTTCCTACAAAAAAAAATGTTTCACAAGGCCATTTGTGATGCATGACAGTTCTTATCTACAGTGACATCTCATAAGCGATTAGACAAAGGGTGTCACTAGACAGTTCCACTGTGTATGCGTACCAGAGTGTGTGTTTGAGCACTGTGCTGAGTGGCTCCCCCTCACTACAGATAGGCTTACAGATCAATTACAAATCAATGAAATTACGTTGAACCAATGTGGAATATAGACGTTGAGTTGACGTCTGTACCCTAGTGGGTAGGTAGTGCCCTTCTTTTGACCATGGGGCCCGAAAATTAGCGCACTAATAGCGAAACAATGTGGGATGTATCCATGTTTAACATATTGTCTTGCATTACACACTACACACTTTATTGTGAATATGGACATGATGACTTGACTGCCACAGTATGACATCAGCTGATTACTGAGCATGCTGGGGTGGAGTGGAGAGTTAAATATCAACGTGCGTATTACTTCTGTCTTCTCCACACTGCCTCCCAGCAGGAAATAGACTTCTTTGTTATTAAGTTAGGAACCACAGTGACTGTGGCAGGGATCCATTCCTATCTCATGTCTCTGTAGCTACCATGTATTTCAGTATAGGCTGAACTGCTCAGAGATCCATTCCTATCTCATGTCTCTGTAGCTACCATGTATTTCAGTATAGGCTGAACTGCTCAGAGATCCATTCCTATCTCATGTCTCTGTAGCTACCATGTATTTCAGTATAGGCTGAACTGAAATCAAATTAAATCATAGTTTATTTGTCACGTGTGCCTAATACAACCTTACAGTGAAATGCTTACTTACAGACTCTAACCAATAGTGCACAAAAGGTAGTAGGTGAACAATAGGTAAGTGAAGAAATAAAACAACAGTAAAAAGACAGGCTATATACAGTAGCGAGGCTATAGAAGTAGCGAGGCTATATACAGATACCGGTTAGTCAGGCTGATTGAGGTAGTATGTACATGTAGATATGGTTAAAGTGACTATGCATATATGATAAACAGAGAGTAGCAGCAGCGTAAAAGAGGGGTTGGGGGGGGGCACACAATGCAAATAGTCCAGGTAGCCATTTGATTACCTGTTCAGGAGTCTTATGGCTTCGGGGTAAAAACTGTTCAGAGAGCCATTCCATTATTGCTCATCTTTGTCATTTTGTAATTGGGGAAAACATTTATCATTTATTAATTTGCTGCATATTTAACCTCAATAAGGTTCATAACCATTTCACTTCTGTCTGTTAATTGTGAGAAGAAAATGTATCCATTGGTCCAACTGTTTTATTATCAACAAATGCTGAAAGATTCCAATAAACATAATATTTAAAAAAAATATATATATACTGTATGTTTTAAGGTTCTGGCTTTGACGAGGCATTTCACAGTGAAATGTCTACTGATTCAGCTCTAGAACAGCCATAGCTTCAGCTCCAATAGACCATAGCCAAGCCCCAGGGTGTACTGGCCCTGTCTCAGTGTATACTGGCCCGGTCTCAGTGTGTACTGGCCTGGCCCTGTCTCAGTGTGTACTGGCCCTGTCTCAGGGTGTACTGGCCCTGTCTCAGTGTGTACTGGCCCTGTCTCCGTGTGTACTGGCCTGGCCCTGTCTCAGTGTGTACTGGCCCTGTCTCAGTGTGTACTGGCCCTGTCTCAGTGTGTACCGGTCCTGTCTCAGTGTGTACTGGCCCTGTCTCAGTGTGTACTGACCCTCTCTCAGTGTGTACTGACCCTGTCTCAGTGTGTACTGGCCCTGCCTCAGTGTGTACTGGTCCTGTCTCAGGGTGTACTGGCCTGGCCCTGTCTCAGTGTGTACTGGCCCTGTCTCATTGTGTACTGGCCCTGTCTCAGTGTGTATTGGCCCTGTCTCAGTGTGTACTGGCCCTGTCTCAGGGTGTACTGGCCCTGTCTCAGTGTGTACTGGCCCTGTCTCAGTGTGTACTGGCCCTGCCTCAGTGTGTACTGGTCCTGTCTCAGGGTGTACTGGCCTGGCCCTGTCTCAGTGTGTACTGGCCCTGGTCAAAAGGGGCTCCCGAGTGGCGCAGCGGTCTAAGGCACTGAATCTCAGTGCAAGATGCATCACTACAGTCCCTGGTTCAAATCCAGGCTGTATCACATCCGGCCGTAACTTGGAGTCCCATAGGGCGGCCCAGCGTTCTTCTTATTTCCCTCATTAAAATGCAAATCAATTTATAACATTTTTGACATGCGTTTTTCTGGATTCTTTTGTTGTTATTCTGTCTCTCACTGTTCAAATAAACCTACCATTAAAATTATAGACTGATCCTTTCTTTGTCAGTGGGCAAACGTACAAAATCAGCAGGGGATCAAATATTTTTTCCCTCACTGTATATAGCCTGTCTTTTTACTGTTGTTTTATTTCTTCCCTATTGTTCACCTAATACCTTTTTTGCACTATTGGTTAGAGCCTGTAAGTAAGCATTTCACTGTAAGGTCTACACCTGTTGTATTCAGCATTTCACTGTAAGGTCTACACCTGTTGTATTCAGCGCATGAGACAAATACACTTTGATTTGATTTGATTTGATTTGACTTGTCTAGTTGAATAAAGTAGTAGTACGCTACATAGGGAACCAGGTGCCATTTGGGATACAGACTGTGTGTCACAGAGCACGAGTGTTAGTATGAAGGGTCCCTCTCTTCTCTGTCTCTTCTTTTTTCATCTTGTCCCCAGGGGCTGACTCCTTAATTGGGAATCAAAGCCAAAGAGGTTGGGCTGCTGGCACTGGAACTGCACGCTCCCTCACTACAGAGAACCACAGTGCTTGCGTCCCAAATAGAACCCTATTCCCTATATAGTGCACTACTTTAGACCAGAGCCCTATGAAATCCTATTCCCTACACAGTGCAATATTTTAGACCAGAGGCCTATGGAACCCTATTCCCTATATAGTGCACTACTTTAGACCAGAGCCCTATGAAACCCTATTCCCTATATAGTGCACTACTTTAGACCAGTGTCCATAGTAGTGCACTACATAGGGAATAAGGTGCTATTTGGGACTGTGGTTCTCTGTAGTTGGACACATCCAAATCAAATCAAATCAAATGTCATTTGTCACACGGTTGGTAAACAACAAGGGTAGACTAACAGAGAAATGCTTACTTACTGGTCCTTCCAAACAAATACAAAAAACATAACATTACCACTACAGAGAGAGAACCAGGGCTGTGAGTCATGCACCACAATTAGCCTCTCTACTTATCCCAGGCTGGGGCTGTTACTGCTGGCCTCGCAACAGATAACAAGAGCATCTTGCCTGGTGGTTTCTGGGGTTTCTTTATTCCCATGGTTTTATTTAGTGTTACACGATGAATGGAGGATGGACACTACTTATGAGCTGAGGGAATGGTGGATAAGAAGCCAGAGTTGAATCGCCATTCTAATTCTAAATGGAGTTGGTCACGGAAGGACATTTTCAAAGAGGAAATGAAGAGATTTATTTATTTTTTTCTCCCAGAGAGCATCACTTTCGTGACACAGCATTAAGTCATGTTTGTTGACGAACCGTTGAATATGATTCGAGATGACAGGCTCCAGTTTTAGACGGACAGATCTGATCATCCATCAGCATATGTCGACTCGGTGCTACCACTCGAGGCTACCACTCGGTGCTACCACTCGGTGCTACCACTCGGTGCTACCACTCGGTGCTACCACTCGAGGCTACCACTCGGTGCTACCACTCGAGGCTACCACTCGGTGCTACCACTCGGTGCTACCACTTTAATAATGGAACACTAGTCACTTTAATAATGTTTACATTCTGCTTTACTCATCTCATACGTATATACTGTTTTCTGTTGTACTGTATTTTAGTCAATGCCACTCCAACATCGCTCAATCAAATATTTATATATTTCTTAATTCCATTCCTTTTACTTTTAGATTTGTGTGTATTGTTGTGAATTGTTAGATATTACTGCACTGTTGGAGCTAGAAACACAAGCATTTCACTACACCCGCAATAACATTTGATTTGATTTGCATAGCTGTCAAATGTGCTTCCACAAAGTATCGACTCAGGGGTGTGAATACTTATGTAAATTAGATATTTCTGTATTCCATTTTCAATAAACTTGCAAAAATGTATGATCTATTTATTTATTCATTTATTAAAATAAATATAATTTATTTTAGTTTGTACCAAACCTAAGCTGAAGTGTGTAATGCATTGAACCATCATAATTGTATTGGAAAAAGTCCACCTTGTATCAATTAAGGGTCAAAATCTTATGCACCGCCCCACCAAACTGGGTCTTTGTCCCACCTTGTCCCCCCCCCCCCCAAACTGGGTCTTTGCCCCACCTTGTCCCCCCCCCCAAACTGGGTCTTTGTCCCACCTTGTCCCCCCCCCCAAACTGGGTCTTTGCCCCACCTTGTCCCCCCCCCCCCCCAAACTGGGTCTTTGCCCCACCTTGTCCCCCCCCCCCCCAAACTGGATCTTTGCCCCACCTTGTCCCCCATTCTAAATGTTCTAGACACGCCATTAAAAGTGAGGGGAGAAAACCTAGCCTGGAAACCAAACTGTGTTCTGTGAAGTGTTTTAATTCACTTGCAAATCTGAAGTGAAACAGAACAATTCATTTTGAACCCAGGCTAGAAAAAGCCTTGATGTGTTGTGAGGGTTCCAAACCATAGTTCTCTATGCCTATCACGCTCCAATAGTGATTATATGGCTATTCATATTCTCTGTAGTCAATATATCCCTGGATCACAAATTACTTCTTTTGAAATAAGGTTGTTGCAGCGGTGATTAGAACAATATTGATATGCACATCGCTGTACTCAATATTTCCCTGTGTCACTAATGACTTGTTATGATGGGGGACAAAAAAATGATAGAGCGATGACTCAAAAAAAAGATTAGTTGGGTTTTTGTAACAAACAAAAAAAATAATAGGAGAGAGAGAGAGAGGGAGAGAGAGAACGAGATAGAGAGCGAGATAGAGAGCGAGATAGAGAGCGAGATAGAGAGCGAGAGAGAGAGAAAGACAGAGAACGAGATAGAGAGCGAGATAGAGAGCGAGAGAGAGAAAAAGAGAGAGGGAGAGAGAGAACGAGATAGAGAGCGAGATAGAGAGAAAGAGAGAGAACGAGATAGAGAGCGAGATAGAGAGCGAGAGAGAGAAAAAGACAGAGAACGAGATAGAGAGCGAGAAAGAGTAAGAGAAAGAAAGAGAGAGAGACAGAGAAAGAAAGAAAGAGAGAGAGATATAGAGAGAGATATCGAGAGAGATAGAGAGCAATAGAAAGAGAGAGAGAGAAAGACAGAGAGAGAGAGAGAGACCGAGAGAGAGAGAGCAATAGAAAGAGAGAGAGAGAGACCGAGAGAGAGAGAGCAATAGAAAGAGAGAGAGAGAAAGAGAGAGAGACAGAGAGAGAGAGAGAGACATGGCAACACCCAATATAAACCCTATTCCCTATATAGTGCATTATATATATATTCCTATTCCCTATATAGTGCATTATATATATATTCCTATTCCCTATATAGTGCATTACTTTTCACCAGGGCCCATAGGGAATAGGGTCCTATTTACCCAGAGATCAATGTTTTGACCAGGGCCCATAGGCAATAGGGTCCTATTTACCCAGAGATCAATGTGTTCTCATTTCCTTCCAACACCCAAACTGTTGCTTACATTTGTTTGCAATCAGACTGCTGAGCAGCGATTCAATCACTGACGGGTAGAAGACCATTAGGAGATGAAACACATTAGAGATGGAGTGATTTGAAACCGAGCAGCATCGTATTATGGGATGGATAGATCTGGGATGGGCCCGGTCGGGCAGGGCTGATGAAATATTGTTTTTGTCTGGATCGCCTCACATTGTTCAAGGGTTGTGTTGTATGTGCTGTGGCGTATGAGTCCTGAATACTGAGTGTCTCACCAGCACCTATTTTCCTCTAGTGGTTTTAGAGCTGAACAGCTGCCACCTGAATATTAAATACAAATACAACTCCAAACATCAATTCTACTTAAAAAACATTTTTTTTTTTTTTATGTTTGAGAAATACTCCTAAATGTCTTGGCCGTATTAGGACTTCTTTGCAGCCTTATAAAAACCCAGCGTTCTGATTCTGAATACACAACGTCGGATAGAATACTTTTCTCAAAATGAAAGCCTTTCCCACGCAGGGAGAGATGTACCCCTGTCTGGTCTGGTCTGGTCTGGTCTGTCTGTCTGTCTGTGTGTCTGTCTAGTTTGGATCGCCTATAATGACGTACCCAAATGTAACTGCCCGTAGCTCAGGACCTGAAGCGAAGGATATGTACTAGTGATGAATACGGATATCCACCACCACCTTATTCATCACTAGTGACACCACTGAGTTATGACTTTCAGTGTTTTTTCAATAAAATAACAAACTGATTACAGTATTTGTATCTGTCAGTATGGGAGATTATCATCATTATATGTTATGGCATCTGTTTAAGGAGGCTAGCAACTCTTTTAACACAGGACAATCGTGAAGAATAGTCTTGCGTCTCGCAGTCTCAATCCAAGCCCTCCATTCCACCTTCATTTCTGCCACTATTAATATTTTATGAAATGTAATTCTCCAAAACAACTAAGACCAATGAGCTTGCATTCAGACAGACAGATTAACATCCCAGCCAATCACCTTTGCTCTACTGATTAAAGGGACAACCGCACTTCACTTGTTGTCTTCATATTTATCACCTCCAGCACCAGTATCTACGTATTATGTGAAAACAGCTATTTTCCATGTTCTAATAGTCAAGAAGTTAAGAGTAAAAATAATTTTAAAAAATTGGGAAGTAATCTACTACTCTGTGGTACTCTATCAAACAATTCTCCTCTCTTTGAGAAACCTCAAAACCAGAAACTACGGGATGAAAGTAGACGAAAGGCCGTTTAGGAAACAGGGTAAAAATAAATTAAAAATAGAGTCATTACTGTTCTTCAGTAAGTGACCCGTCCTGACCCCAATCCGCCCTACACAGGGGATCTATCACCCTCCTTTACCGTCTGAATGATTGGAATCTCAACAAGAGACACTGTCTGCTTCCCAAAGTCCACCCTATTCCCTACATAGTGCACTACTTTTTAACAGAGCCCTATGGAAGCCTATTCCCTATGTAGTGCACTACTTTTTAACAGAGCCCTATGGAAGCCTATTCCCTATATAGTGCACTACTTTTTAGCAGAGCACTATAGAACCCTATTCCCTACATAGGGCTCTGTTAAAAAGTAGTGCACTATGGGGAATATGGTGCCATTAGGGACTGGTCGATGTGCTCAAAACCAGGAGAGAAGAAACCATTTCCTTGTCGTCCACCGTCCGTGGTCTCTGAGCCAATGATCATGTCTGATTTATGCTCTAAGAGGGCAGAGAGCTTCTCTCTCTCTCAGGTGGAGGAATGGTTCATGTTTTATGACCCCAGACTGTTGCTTCAATTGTAAACCCACAAATAATTACTGCATAAAGTAAACCATCTGCTGCTCGGGGAGAGAGAGAGGGAGGATGGGGAGAGAGAAAGGTGGGGAGAGAGAGAGCAGGGGGAGAGAAGAGAAAGAGAGATGGGAGACAGGGTAGAGAGAGAGAGGCAGAAAAAGGGGAGACAGGGAAGAGACAGAGAGGGGAGAGAGGGGGGGATAAAGAGAGGGGGGAGTGAGAGAAGGGGGAGAGAGAGAGAGAGAGAGAGAGAGAGAGAGAGAGAGAGAGAGAGAGAGAGCGAGAGAGAGAGAGAGAGAGAGAGAAAGGTGGGGTGAGAGAGAGCAGGGGGAGAGAGGGGGAGGGGGAGAGAGGGGGGAGAAAGATCATTATCTGTTAGTAGTAACAGTATACTGGTCCTCTTGATAGAACTGAGAGGGTGAGAGAGAGGGAGAACGTAATCATCTTGATGACAGATGATCCGTCTTCTGTAGATTTAAAAAAATGTATCCCGAATGGCACCCTATTCCCTACATAGTGCACTACATTTGACCAGGCCCTGGTCAAATGTAGTGCACTACTTTATGTAAGGAATAGGGTGCGACGTGGGATGCAAGCCAAGGAGTTCCACAGTTCTGTTGTATACCTTTACTTCAACCCCAGACACATGACAGGACTTTAAAACAGATAGAGCAGGGCTGTCCAAGGTCCTGTACCGTCCTGTAGGTTTACAGTCCATCCCTCTTCCTGGAGATCTACCGTCCTGTAGGTTTACAGTCCATCCCTCTTCCTGGAGATCTACCGTCCTGTAGGTTTACAGTCCATCCCTCTTCCTGGAGATCTACTGTCCTGTAGGTTTACAGTCCAACCCTCTTCCTGGAGATCTACCGTCCTGTAGGTTTACAGTCCAACCCTCTTCCTGGAGATCTACCGTCCTGTAGGTTTACAGTCCATCCCTCTTCCTGGAGATCTACCGTCCTGTAGGTTTACAGTCCAACCCTCTTCCTGGAGATCTACCGTCCTGTAGGTTTACAGTCCAACCCTCTTCCTGGAGATCTACCGTCCTGTAGGTTTACAGTCCATCCCTCTTCCTGGAGATCTACCGTCCTGTAGGTTTACAGTCCATCCCTCTTCCTGGAGATCTACCGTCCTGTAGGTTTACAGTCCATCCCTCTTCCTGGAGATCTACCGTCCTGTAGGTTTACAGTCCATCCCTCTTCCTGGAGATCTACCGTCCTGTAGGTTTACAGTCCAACCCTCTTCCTGGAGATCTACCGTCCTGTAGGTTTACAGTCCATCCCTCTTCCTGGAGCTCTACCGTCCTGTAGGTTTACAGTCCATCCCTCTTCCTGGAGATCTACCGTCCTGTAGGTTTACAGTCCATCCCTCTTCCTGGAGATCTACCGTCCTGTAGGTTTACAGTCCAACCCTCTTCCTGGAGATCTACCGTCCTGTAGGTTTACAGTCCATCCCTCTTCCTGGAGATCTACCGTCCTGTAGGTTTACAGTTCAACCCTCTTCCTGGAGATCTACCGTCCTGTAGGTTTTCAGTTCAACCCTCTTCCTGGAGATCTACCGTCCTGTAGGTTTTCAGTTCAACCCTCTTCCTGGAGATCTACCGTCCTGTAGGTTTACAGTCCATCCCTCTTCCTGGAGATCTACCGTCCTGTAGGTTTTCAGTTCAACCCTCTTCCTGGAGATCTACCGTCCTGTAGGTTTTCAGTTCAACCCTCTTCCTGGAGATCTACCGTCCTGTAGGTTTACAGTCCATCCCTCTTCCTGGAGATCTACCGTCCTGTAGGTTTACAGTCCAACCCTCTTCCTGGAGATCTACCGTCCTGTAGGTTTACAGTCCAACCCTCTTTCTGGAGATCTACTGTCCTGTAGGTTTACAGTCCAACCCTCTTCCTGGAGATCTACCGTCCTGTAGGTTTACAGTCCAACCCTCTTCCTGGAGATCTACCGTCCTGTAGGTTTTCAGTTCAACCCTCTTCCTGGAGATCTACCGTCCTGTAGGTTTACAGTCCAACCCTCTTCCTGGAGATCTACCGTCCTGTAGGTTTTCAGTCCAACCCTCTTCCTGGAGATCTACTGTCCTGTAGGTTTACAGTCCAACCCTCTTCCTGGAGATCTACTGTCCTGTAGGTTTTCAGTCCAACCCTCTTCCTGGAGATCTACCGTCCTGTAGGTTTACAGTCCAACCCTCTTCCTGGAGATCTACTGTCCTGTAGGTTTTCAGTCCAACCCTCTTCCTGGAGATCTACCGTCCTGTAGGTTTACAGTCCAACCCTCTTCCTGGAGATCTACCGTCCTGTAGGTTTACAGTCCAACCCTAATTTAGCACATCTGATTCAGCTAGTTAAGGTCTTGTTGAGCAGCTAATTAGTAGAATCAGGTGTGTTAAATTAGGGTTGGACTGAAAACCCACAGGACAGTAGATCTCCAGGAAGAGGGTTGGACTGAAAACCCACAGGACAGTAGATCTCCAGGAAGAGGGTTGAACTGAAAACCTACAGGACGGTAGATCTCCAGGAAGAGGGTTGAACTGAAAACCTACAGGACGGTAGATCTCCAGGAAGAGGGTTGAACTGAAAACCTACAGGACGGTAGATCTCCAGGAAGAGGGTTGGACTGAAAACCTACAGGACGGTAGATCTCCAGGAAGAGGGTTGGACTGAAAACCTACAGGACGGTAGATCTCCAGGAAGAGGGTTGAACTGAAAACCTACAGGACGGTAGATCTCCAGGAAGAGGGTTGGACTGAAAACCTACAGGACGGTAGATCTCCAGGAAGAGGGTTGAACAGCCCTGAGATAGACCATCATAGTGGCGCAGCAGCTCATCTTTAGAAATGACTCATTTAGGACAGCACCAGCAGCTCATCTTTAGAAATGACTCATTTAGGACAGCACCAGCAGCTCATCTTTAGAAATGACTCATTTAGGACAGCACCAGCAGCTCATCTTTAGAAATGACTCATTTAGGACAGCACCAGCAGACATTGCAACAGGGAAAACATATGCATTGAGAGATTACATTTTCTACCTTTATTTAACTAGGCAAGTCAGTTAAGAACAAATTCTTATTTACAATGACGGCTTAGGAACAGTTGGTTAAACTGCCTTGTTCAGGGGCAGAACGACAAATTCTTACCTTGGGGATTCAATCTAGCAACCTTTCGGTTACTGGCCCAACGCTTTAACCACTAGGCTACCTGCCATCCCATGCAACTACAATCTCTGTAACTCTCTGTAACTTTGGTCCAAATAATTCTAGTCTGAAGAATGTTTTTATATTCATAGCGATATCTTTCCACATTTTTTTGAGAACCATTACAATGTAGAGACATGTTTTTTTGCTTGGATTTGAAATAAATAATATATTTTATAATGTCACGACTCATCGTCTCATGAATTCTAGGAACATTCAGATGCTAAAATGACCCTGAATGCATTTTACTCCTATGACTGAATGATTTGCATGGAGTCTTCATATGACAGTCTGTTTGGAGCACTCGGCAGTGCTCGACCAATCAAAATGACAGACAGGGCACGGCTCAGCCAATGGTGATGGCAGTCGGGGCATGAGGTTGTCAGTGAAGTGCCAGCTGGCGTTGGCATGGAAACCAGATGTACTGCTGTTCTGCCTGTGGCTATGTTTTATTTTATTTATCTTGGCAAGTCAGTTAAGAACAAATTGTTATTTACTATAACAGCTTACCGGGGAACAGTGGGTTAAACTGCCTTGTTCAGGGTCAGAACGACAGAAGTTTACCATGTCAGCTCGGGGACTCGATGTAGCAACCTTTCGGTTACTGGCCCAACGCTCTAACCACTAGGCTACCTGCCGCCCCAAAATGGAACAATGGCTATGGAACAATGACCTGTTTCAACGGACGTGGTGCCTTGTCCCAGACCAGCTGTTTTTAGGCTGGTTATCTGTATAAGCCCTTTGTGATAGTTGCTGATGTTAAAATGGCTTTATAAAATAAATGTGATTGAAATGTTATACTAGTTGGCATGGGGGCCAGGGCTGGTTGGAGATCCCAAGGGATTGGTCACAGAGCCAATGTGTTTATCTGATGTGTTGCTCACATCCAGCATATACATTAGGGCTTACTGGACTGTAGGTGATTCTGGCAATATTCTATTCTGTTCTGTTATATTCTATACTATATTCTATACAATATTCTATCCTATCCTGTATTCTATATTCTATTCTAGCCTATATTCTATTCTATATTCTATTCTATTCTATATTCCATTCTATTTTATATTCCATTCTATTCTAAATTCTATTCTATACTCTATTCTATTCTATATTCCATTTTATATTCTATTCTGTTCTATATTCTATTCCATATTCTATTCTATTCTATATTCTATTCTATATTCCATTCTATTTTATATTCCATTCTATTCTAAATTCTATTCTATACTCTATTCTATTCTATATTCCATTTTATATTCTATTCTGTTCTATATTCTATTCCATATTCTATTCTGTTCTATATTCAATTCTATTCTATACTCTATTCTATATTCTATTCTATATTCCATTCTATATTTTATATTCTATTCTAAATTCTATTCTATTCTATACCATATTCTATATTCCATTCTATTATATTGTATGCTCTATTCTATACTCTATTAAATATTATATTCTATATTTTATTCTATATTGTATTATTTTCTATATTCTATTCTATACTCTATTTTATACTATATTCTATATTCTATTCTACAGTATACTCTAATCTATATTCAATTCAATATTCTATTCTATATTCTATTCTATTCTATGCTCTATTCTATATTATATTCTATATTCCATTGTATTCTATACTCTATTATATATTCCATTATATTATATATTCTAATATATTCTATTCTGTATTCCATTATATATTATATTCTATTATATTCTATACTTTATTCTGTATTGTATTCTCTATTCTGTATTCCATTCTATATTCTATTATATTATATTCTATACTTTATTCTATATTGTATTCTCTATTCTGTATTCCATTCTATATACTATTCTATTCTATACTCTATTATATATTCCATTATATTATATATTCTAATATATTCTATTCTATTCTAATATATTCTATTCTATTCCATTATATTATATATTGTAATATATTATATTCTATATTCCATTATATATTCTATTATATTCTATTCTATTCTATACTCTATTATATATTCCTTCATATTATATATTCTAATATATTCGATTCTATATTCGATTCTATATTCCATTCTATTATATATTATATTCTATACTTTATTCTATAGTGTATTCTCTATTCTATATTCTATTCTATATTCCATTATATTATATATTCTAATATATTCTATTCTATATTCTATTCTATATTCCATTATATTATATATTATATTCTATACTTTATTCTATAGTGTATTCTCTATTCTATATTCTATTATATATTCCATTCTATTATATATTATATTCTATACTTTATTCTATAGTGTATTCTCTATTCTATATTCTATTCTATATTCCATTCTATTATATATTATATTCTATACTTTATTCTATAGTGTATTCTCTATTCTATATTCTATTCTATATTCCATTCTATTATATATTATATTCTATTCTATTCTATTCTATATTCTACTCTATTCTATATTCCGATGCTCATTTCTCTACCATAAGACACC
Organism: Salmo salar; assembly: GCF_965601325.2. NCBI lineage: Eukaryota > Metazoa > Chordata > Actinopteri > Salmoniformes > Salmonidae > Salmo > Salmo salar. The sequence continues at coordinate 110,686,021 of NC_138303.1, read as the reverse complement.
TCCAATGTCGTTTTAGAGAATCTGGCAGTACGTCCAACCGGCCTCACAACACCAGACCACGTGTAACCACACCAGCCACGGACCTCCACATCCGGCTTCTTCTTCACCTGTGGGATCATCTGAGACCAGCCACCCGGACAGCTGATGAAACTGAGGAGTATTTCTGTCTGTAATAAAGCCCTTTTGTGAGGAAAAACTCACTCTGATTGGCTGCGCCTGGCTCCCCAGTGGGTAGGCCCTTAGCAGAGTGTTTGATGGGAGATGGAATGTGAGGCAGAGATCTGTTCCAAGACCACGAGATAACTTGGACTACATTCCTATTCAATTCAGAGGACGAATTCCAATAAACTAATTGATAATTGCCCATTGTTTAAAATGCACAAATAAATGAATTCATATGTTGAATTGACTTGAGAGTTAAATGGACCTAGAACACACTATATTAATGTTTAAATGACTAATCTTGAATAGTATTACAATAGCATTGTAAATGCTGTGGAGGCAGAACAATGAACTGAGGAAAAGCAACAACAAAAATGCTGTTAATTTGTTCTTATGCTGCATCACTTGTCCCTCATTTCTGATGGATTAAATGTCTTTGGAGAGTCAGCCAGGCTGGTAACCAGATATGACACAAATAACACAATGCATAATTGTTATTTCCAATGCAATTTAATCGCAAGGCTACTTAGAAGGATTTGTATAAGCAACTGGAAATGACAGGTACAGAAGAATGGCACTATCACCACACAGAGACTACAACTACCACCACACAGAGACTACCTCTATCGACACAGAGACTACCTCTATCACCACACAGAGACTACCTCTATCACCACACAGAGAATACCTCTATCACCACACAGAGACTACCTCTACCACCACACAGAGACTACCTCTACCACCACACAGAGACAACCTCTACCACCACACAGAGACTACCTCTACCACCACACAGAGACTAGACTACCTCTACCACCACACAGAGACTACCTCTATCACCACACAGAGACAACCTCTACCACCACACAGAGACTACCTCTATCACCACACAGATACTACCTCTATCACCACACAGAGACTACCTCTACCACCACACAGAGACTAGACTACCTCTACCACCACACAGAGACTACCTCTATCACCACACAGAGACAACCTCTACCACCACACAGAGACTACCTCTATCACCACACAGAGACTACCTCTACCACCACACAGAGACTACCTCTACCACCACACAGAGACTACCTCTACCACCACACAGAGACTACCTCTATCGACACAGAGACTACCTCTATCACCACACAGAGACTACCTCTATCACCACACAGAGAATACCTCTACCACCACACAGAGACTAGATTACCTCTATCACCACACAGAGACTACCTCTATCATCACACAGAGACTACCTCTACCACCACACAGAGACTACCTCTATCACCACACAGAGACTACCTCTATCACCACACAGAGACTACCTCTACCACCACACAGAGACTACCTCTACCACCACACAGAGACTACCTCTATCACCACACAGAGACAACCTCTACCACCACACAGAGACTACCTCTATCACCACACAGAGACTACCTCTATCACCACACAGAGACTACCTCTATCACCACACAGAGACTATCTCTACCACCACACAGAGACTACCTCTATCACCACACAGAGACTAGATTACCTCTATCACCACACAGAGACTACCTCTATCACCACACAGAGACTACCTCTACCACCACACAGAGACTACCTCTATCACCACACAGAGACTACCTCTATCACCACACAGAGACTAGACTACCTCTATCACCACACAGAGACTACCTCTACCACCACACAGAGACAACCTCTACCACCACACAGAGACTACCTCTACCACCACACAGAGACTAGACTACCTCTACCACCACACAGAGACTACCTCTATCACCACACAGAGACAACCTCTACCACCACACAGAGACTACCTCTATCACCACACAGAGACTACCTCTATCACCACACAGAGACTACCTCTACCACCACACAGAGACTAGACTACCTCTACCACCACACAGAGACTACCTCTATCACCACACAGAGACAACCTCTACCACCACACAGAGACTACCTCTATCACCACACAGAGACTACCTCTACCACCACACAGAGACTACCTCTACCACCACACAGAGACTACCTCTACCACCACACAGAGACTACCTCTATCACCACACAGAGACTACCTCTACCACCACACAGAGACTACCTCTACCACCACACAGAGACTACCTCTACCACCACACAGAGACTACCTCTATCACCACACAGAGACTACCTCTATCACCACACAGAGACTACCTCTATCACCACACAGAGACTACCTCTACCACCACACAGAGACTACCTCTATCACCACACAGAGACTACCTCTATCACCACACAGAGACTACCTCTATCACCACACAGAGACTAGATTACCTCTATCACCACACAGAGACTACCTCTACCACCACACAGAGACTACCTCTACCACCACACAGAGACTACCTCTACCACCACACAGAGACTACCTCTATCACCACACAGAGACTACCTCTACCACCACACAGAGACTAGACTACCTCTACCACCACACAGAGACTACCTCTATCACCACACAGAGACTACCTCTACCACCACACAGAGACTACCTCTACCACCACACAGAGACTACCTCTATCACCACACAGAGACTACCTCTATCACCACACAGAGACTACCTCTATCACCACACAGAGACTACCTCTATCACCACACAGAGACTACCTCTATCACCACACAGAGACTACCTCTACCACCACACAGAGACTACCTCTATCACCACACAGAGACTACCTCTATCACCACACAGAGACTACCTCTACCACCACACAGAGACTACCTCTATCACCACACAGAGACTAGACTACCTCTATCACCACACAGAGACTACCTCTACCACCACACAGAGACTACCTCTACCACCACACAGAGACTACCTCTACCACCACACAGAGACTACCTCTATCACCACACAGAGACTACCTCTACCACCACACAGAGACTACCTCTATCACCACACAGAGACTACCTCTATCACCACACAGAGACTACCTCTATCATCACACAGAGACTAGACTACCTCTATCACCACACAGAGACTAGGACTCAGGTCCTTCGGGAGGAGAGGGAGAGAGAGAGAGAATTAGAGGGATCATACTTAAATTCACACAGGACACCAGATAAGACAGGAGAATTAGACCAGATATAACAGAGTGATCCTAGCCCCCCGAAACACAGACTATTACAGCATAGATACTGGAGACTGAGACAGGGGTGGATCGGGGGGAAGCCCTGGACAGAGCCAACCAGGCAGGATATAACCCTACCCACTTTGCCAAAGCACAGCCCCCACACTACAAGAGGGATTTCTTCAACCACCAACTTACTGCCCTGTGACAAGGCTGAGTGTAGTCCCCACACCACTAGAGGGATATCAACAGACCACCAACCTTCTACCCTGAGAACAGGCTGAGTGTAGTCCCCACACCACTAGAGGGATATCAACAGACCACCAACCTTCTACCCTGAGAACAGGCTGAGTGTAGTCCCCACACCACTAGAGGGATATCAACAGACCACCAACTTACTACCCTGAGAACAGGCTGAGTGTAGTCCCCACACCACTAGAGGGATATCAACAGACCACCAACCTTCTACCCTGAGACAAGGCAGAGTATAGCCCACGGAGATCTCCTCCACCGCACGAGCCCGAGGGTGGAGCAAAACCGGACAGGAAGACCCACACAAGTGACGCACCCCTCCTAGGGACGGCATGGAAGAGCACCAGTAAGCCAGTGACTCAGCCCCCGTAATATGATTTGAGGCAGAAAATCCCAGTGGAGAGAGGGGAACCGGACAGGCAGAGACAGCAAGGGCAGTTCGTCACTCCAATGCCTTGTCGTTCACCTTCGCACCCATGGGCCAGACTACTCTCAATCATAGGACCTACTGAAGAGATGAGTCTTCAATAAAGACTTAAAGGTCGAGTCTGAGTCTACGTCTCTCACATGGATAGGCAGACCATTCCATAAAAATGGAGCTCTATAGGAGAAAGCCCAGCCTCCAGCTGTTTGCTTAGAAATTCTAGAGACAATTAGGAGACCTGCGTCTTGTTACCGTAGCGTACGTGTAGGTATGTACAGCAGGACCAATCGGAGAGATAGGTTGGAGCAAGCCCATGTAATGCCTTGTAGATTAGCAGTATAACCTTGAAATCAGCCCTTGCCTTAACAGGAAGCCAGTGTAGAGAGGCAAGCACTGGAGAAATCTGATCATTTTTGGGGGGTTTAGGATTCAAGCAGCCGTGTTTAGCACTAACTGAAGTATATTTAGTACTTTTCAGGTAGCCGGAGAGTAGAGCATTGCAGTAGTCTAATCTAGAAGTGACAAAAGCATGGATACATTTTTCTGCATAATTTTTGGACAAAAAGTTTCAGATTTTTGCAATGTTACGAAGATGGAAAAAAGTTGTCCTTGAAACAGTCTTGATATGTTCTTCAAAAGAGAGATCAGGGTCCAGAGTAACGCCGAGGTCCTTCACAGTTTTATTTGAGACGACAATACAACCATCAAGATTAATTGTCAGATCCAACAGAAGATCTCTTTGTTTCATGGGACCTAGAACAAGCATCTCTATTTTGTCCGAGTTTAAAAAGTAGAAAGTTTGCAGCCATCCACTTCCTTATGTCTGAAACACAGGCTTCCAGGGAGGGCAATTTTGGGGCTTCACCATGTTTCATCGAAATGTACAGCTGCGTGTCGTCCGCATAGCAGTGAAAGTTGACATTGTGTTTCCGAATGACATCCCCAAGAGGTAGAATATATAGAGAAAACAATATTGATGCTAAAACGGAACCTTGAGGAACAACTTACAATTGATTTGTCAGAGGACAAACCATCCACATAGACGAACTTCCATCTCTGTCGATATCTTTCCAACAAGAACTTGTCTGTGTAGACCAATTAGGGTTTCTAATCTCTCCAAAAGAATGTGGTGATCGATGGTATCAAAAGCAGCACTAAGATCTAGGAGCACAAGAGGCAGACGCAGACCCCTCTGTCTGACGTCATTAAAAGGTAATTTACCACCTGCAGTCTCAGGGTCTAAAACCAGACTGAATCGTTCCGTATACATTATTTGTCTTCAGGAAGGCAGTGAGTTGCTGCTCAACAGCTTTTCAAAACATTTGGAGAGGAATGGAAGATTCGATGTAGGTCGATATGGTTTTTTATATTTTCTGGGTCAAGGTTTGACTTTTTCAAGAGAGGCTTTATTACTGCCACTTTTAGTGAGTTTGGTACACATTCCGGTGGATAGAGAGACGTTTATTATGTTCAACATAGGAGGGCCAAGCACAGGAAGCAGCTCTTTCAGTAGTTTAGTTGGAATACGGTCCAGTATGCAGCTTGACGGTTTAGAGGCCATTACTATTTTCATGAATGTGTCAAGAGACACAGGATTAAAATACTTGGGTGTCTCCCTTGATCCTAGGTCCTGGCAGTTCTGAGCAGACTCAGGAAAACTGAGCTTTGTAGAAAGATTCAAAGTGGAGTCCGTAATTTGCATTCTAATGATCATGATATTATCATCTAAGAAATGTTTGAATTCATCACTGCTGAAGTGAAAGCTATCTCTTGCTATCTCTTGTTGAATTCTGATTTTCAGATAGCTTTGCGACAGTATCAAAAATAAATGTTGGATTGTTCTTATTCTCCTCAATTAGATTAGAAAAATAGGATGATGGAGCAGCAGTGAGGGCTCTTCGATACTGCACGGTACTGTCTTTCCAAGCTAGTCGGAAGACTTCCAGTTTGGTGGAACGCCATTTCCGTTACAATTTTCTGGAAGCTTGCTACACGGCTCAGGTATTTTCTCTATACCAAGTAGCAAATTTCTTGTGACAAATGTTTTTGTTTTTAGGGGTCCAACTGCATGTAGGGTATTACGCAAGGTTTAACTTAAGATCCTCAGTTAGGTGGTTTTTGTACTCCGACGTCCTTGGGTAGGTGCAGGGAGTCTGTTAGCAAATGTTAGCAACACTTCCGCCTTTGCTGGATGTGCGGGGGATATGGTCACTAGTGTAACCAGGAGGAGAGACCTCATTTTACACAGTAAATTCATCAGGTTTAAGCCATGTTTCAGTCAGGCCAATAACATCAAGATTATGATCAGTGATTAGATCATTGAATATAACTGCCTTTATTTTGAGATGTGAGATATCACTATCTCTTTCAATAATGACAGGAATGGAGGAGGTCTTTATTCCAGTGAGATTGCTGAGCCGAATACCGCAATGTTTTGTTTTGCTCAACCTAGATCAAGGCACAGACACGGTCTCGATGGGGATAGCTGAGCTGACTACACTGACTGTGCTAGTGGCAGGCTCCACTAAGCTGACAGGCTGGCTAACAGCCTGCTGCCTGGCCTGCACCCTAATTCATTGTGGAGCTAGAGGAGTTAGAGCCCTGTCTATATTCATAGATAAGATGAGAGCACCCCTCCAGCTAGGATGGAGTCCATCACTCCTCAGGCTTGGTCCTGTTTGTGGGTGAGTCCCAGAAAGAGGGCCAATTATCTACAAATTCTATAATTTGGGTGGGGCAGAAAACAGTTTTCAAACAGCGACTGAGTTGTGAGACTCTGCTGTAGAGCTCATCACTCCCCCTAACTGGGAGGGGGCCAGAGCCAATTACTCGATGCCGACACATCTTTCTAGCTAATTTACACGCTGAAGCTATGTTGCGCTTGGTGACCTCTGACTGTTTCATCCTAACATCGTTGGTGCTGACGTGGATAACAATATCCCTATACTCTCTACACTCGCCAGTTTTATCTTTAGCCAGCACCCTCTTCAGATTAGCCTTAACGTCGGTAGCCTTGCCCCCTGGTAAACAGTGTTTGATCGCTGGATGATTCTTTTTAAGTCTAATACTGCGGGTAATGGAGTCGCCAATGACTAGGGTTTTCAATTTAACAGAGCTAATAGTGGGAGGCTTCGGTGGCTCAGACGGGTGGAGGAAAGACCTGAGAAGGCTCAGACCCCGTAACGGGAGGAGGAAAGACCTGAGAAGGCTCAGACCCCGTAACGGGTGGAGGAGAGACCTGAGAAGGCTCAGACCCCGTAACGGGTGGAGGAAAGACCTGAGAAGGCTCAGACCCCGTAACGGGTGGAGGAAAGACCTGAGAAGGCTCAGACCCCATAACGGGTGGAGGAAAGACCTGAGAAGGCTCAGACCCCGTAACGGGTGGAGGAAAGACCTGAGAAGGCTCAGACCCTGTAACGGGTGGAGGAGAGACCTGAGAAGGCTCAGACCCCGTAACGGGTGGAGGAAAGACCTGAGAAGGCTCAGACCCTGTAACGGGAGGAGTAGAGACCTGACAAGGCTCAGACCCCGTAACGGGAGGAGGAGAGACCTGAGAAGGCTCAGACCGCGTAACGGGTGGAGTAGACACCTGAGAAGGCTCAGACCCCATAACGGGTGGAGGAAAGACCTGAGAAGGCTCAGACCCCGTAACGGGTGGAGGAAAGACCTGAGAAGGCTCAGACCCCGTAACGGGTGGAGGAAAGACCTGAGAAGGCTCAGACCCCGTAACGGGTGGAGGAAAGACCTGAGAAGGCTCAGACCCCGTAACGGGTGGAGGAAAGACCTGAGAAGGCTCAGACCCTGTAACGGGTGGAGGAGAGACCTGAGAAGGCTCAGACCCCGTAACGGGTGGAGGAAAGACCTGAGAAGGCTCAGACCCTGTAACGGGAGGAGTAGAGACCTGAGAAGGCTCAGACCCCGTAACGGGAGGAGGAGAGACCTGAGAAGGCTCAGACCGCGTAACGGGTGGAGTAGAGACCTGAGAAGGCTCAGACCCCGTAACGGATGGAGGAAAGACCTGAGAAGGCTCGGCCTCTGACCCCGTAACGGGTGGAGGAGAGACTTGAGAAGGCTCAGACCCCGTAACGGATGGAGGAAAGACCTGAGAAGGCTCAGACCCCGTAACGGGTGGAGGAGAGACCTGAGAAGGCTCAGACCCCGTAACGGGTGGAGGAGAGACCAGCGAAGGCTCAGACCCCGTAACAGGTGGAGGAGAGACCTGAGAAGGCTCAGACCCCGTAACGGGTGGAGGAAAGACCTGAGAAGGCTCAGACCCCGTAACGGGTGGAGGAAAGACCTGAGAAGGCTCAGACCCTGTAACGGGTGGAGGAGAGACCTGAGAAGGCTCAGACCCTGTAACGGGTGGAGGAGAGACCAGAGAAGGCTCAGACCCCGTAACGGGAGGAGTAGAGACCTGAGAAGGCTCAGACCCCGTAACGGGAGGAGTAGAGACCTGAGAAGGCTCAGACCTCGTAACGGGAGGAGGAGAGACCTGAGAAGGCTCAGACCGCGTAACGGGTGGAGTAGAGACCTGAGAAGGCTCAGACCCCGTAACGGATGGAGGAAAGACCTGAGAAGGCTCGGCCTCTGACCCCGTAACGGGTGGAGGAGAGATCTGAGAAGGCTCAGACCCCGTAACGGGTGGAGGAGAGACCTGAGAAGGCTCAGACCCCGTAACGGGAGGAGGAGAGACCTGAGAAGGCTCAGACCCCGTAACGGGAGGAGTAGAGACCAGAGAAGGCTCAGACCCCGTAACGGGAGGAGGAGAGACCTGAGAAGGCTCAGACCGCGTAACGGGTGGAGTAGAGACCTGAGAAGGCTCAGACCCCGTAACGGATGGAGGAAAGACCTGAGAAGGCTCGGCTTCTGACCCCGTAACGGGTGGAGGAGAGATCTGAGAAGGCTCAGACCCCGTAACGGGTGGAGGAGAGACCTGAGATGGCTCAGACCCCGTAACGGGAGGAGGAGAGACCTGAGAAGGCTCGGCCTCTGACTCCGACTCGTTGCTTAATGGGGAGAACCGGTTGAAAGTTTCTGTTGGCTGAATGAGTGACACCAGTTGAGCATGCCGACAGCATTTCTTTCCAACAGTGGTGGAAAAAGTACTCAATTGTCATACTCCTATAGAGCTCCATTTTTATGGAATGGTCTGCCTATCCATGTGAGAGACGCAGACTCGGTTTCGACCTTTAAGTCTTTACTGAAGACTCATCTCTTCAGTAGGTCCTATGATTGAGTGTAGTCTGGGCCAGGGGAGCGAAGGTGAACGGAAAGGGACTGGAGCGACGAACTGCCCTTGCTGTCTCTGCCTGTCCGGTTCCCCTCTCTCCACTGGGATTCTCTGCATCTAATCCTATTACAGGGGCTGAATCACTGGCTTACTGGTGCTCTTCCATGCCGTCCTTAGGAGGGGTGCGTCACTTGAGTGGGTCGAGTCACTGACGTGATCTTCCTGTCCGGGTTGGCGCCCCCCTCGGGTTCTTGCCGTGGGGGAAATCTTTGTGGGCTATACTTGGCCTTGTCTCAGGGTAGTAAGTTGGTGGTTGAAGATATCCCTCTAGTGGTGTGGGGGCTGTGCTTTGGCAAAGTGGGTGGGGTTATATCGTGCCTGTTTGGCTCTGTCCGGGGGTATCGTCAGACAGGGCCACAGTGTCTCCCGACCCCTCCTGTCTCAGCCTCCAGTATTTATGCTGCAATAGTTTATGTGTCGGGGGGCTAGGGTCAGTCTGTTATATCTGGAGTATTTCTCCTTTCTTATCCGGTGTCCTGTGTGAATTTAAGTATGCTCACTCTAATTCTCTCTCTTTTTCTCTCTTTCTCTCTCCTGGAGGACCTGAGCCCTAGGACCATGCCTCGGGACTACCTGGCCTGATGACTCCTTGCTGTCCCCAGTCCACCTGGTCATGCTGCTGCTCCAGCGCCTGTGGAACCCTGACCTGTTCACGGGACGTGCTACCTTGTCCCAGATCTGCTGTTTTGGACTCTCTCTCTCTACCGCACCTGCTGTCTCTAACTCTGAACGCTCGGCTATGAAAAGCAAACTGACATTTACTCCTGAGGTGCTGACCTGTTGCACCCTCTACAACCACTGTGATTATTATTACTTGACCTTGCTGGTCATCTATGAACGTTTGAACATCTTGGCCATGTACTGTTATAATCTCCACGCAGCCCAGCCAGAAGAGGACTGGCCACCCCTCAGAGCCTGGTTCCTCTCTAGGTTTCTTCCTAGGTTCTGGCCTTTCTAGGGAGTTTTTCCTAGCCACCATGCTTCTACATCTGCATTGCTTGCTGTTGGGGGTTTTGGGCTTGTTTTCTGTACAGCACTTTGTGACATCGGCTGATGTAAAATGGCTTTATAAATACATTTTATTGATTGCTTGCTTGATTGATTGATTGCTAAATAAATAAACACATTATACCCAACCTAAACTCAGCAAAAAAAGAAACGTGTAAATATTTGTATGAACATAACAACATTCAACAACTGAGACATAAACTGAACAAGTTCCACAGACATGTGACTAACAGAAATGGAATAATGTGTCCCTAAACAAAGGGGGGTGAACATCAAAAGTCAGTATCTGGTGTGGCCAGCAGCTGCATTATTACTGCAGTGCATCTCATCCTCATGCACTGCACCAGATTTGCCAGTTCTTGCTGTGAGATGTTACCCCACTCTTCCACCAAGGCACCTGCACGTTCCCGGACATTTCTGGGGGGGAATGGCCCTAGCCCTCACCCTCCGATCCAACAGGTCCCAGATGTGCTCAATGGGATAGAGATCTGGGCTCTTCGCTGCCGATGGCAGAACACTGATATTCCTGTCTTGCAGGAAATCACGCACAGAACGAGCAGTATGGCTGGTGGCATTGTCTGCGGAGGGTCGTCAGGATGAGCCTGCAGGAAGGCTACCACATGAGGGAGGAGGATGTCTTCCCTGTAACGCACAGCGTTGAGATCGCCTGCAATGACAACAAGCTCAGTCCGATGATGCTGTGACACACCGCCCCAGACCATGACGGACCCTCCACCTCCAAATCGATCCCGCTCCAGAGTACAGGCCTCGGTGTAACGCTCATTCCTGCATACGATAAACACGAATCTGATCGTCACCCCGGTGAAACAGAACCACAACTGGTCAGTGAAGAGCACTTTTTGCCAGTCCTGTCTGGTCCAGCTACGGTGGGTTTGTGCCCATTGGCAACGTTGTTGCCGGTGATGTCTGGGGAGGACCTGCCTTACAACAGGCCTACAAGCCCTCAGTCCAGCCTCTCTCAGCCTATTGCTGACAGTCTGAGCACTGATGGAGGGATTGTGCATTCCTGATGTAACTCGGGCAGTTGTTGTTGCCATCCTGTACCTGTCCCGCAGGTGTGATGTTCGGATGTACCGATCCTGTGCAGGTGTTGTTACACGTGGTCTGCCACTGTGAGGATGATCAGCTGTCCGTCCTGTCTCCCTGTAGCGCTGTCTTAGGCGTCTCACAGTACAGACATTGCAATTTATTTCCCTGGCCACATCTGCATTCCTCATGCGTCCTTGCAGAATGCCTAAGGCATGTTCACGCTGATGAGCAGGGACCCTGGGCATCTTTCTTTTGGTGTTTTTCAAAGTCAGTAGAGAGGCCTCTTTAGTGTCCTAAGTTTTCATAACCGTCTGTAAGCTGTTAGTGTCTTAACAACCGTTCCACAGGTGCATGTTCATTAATTGTTTATGGTTCATTGAACGAGCATGGGAAACAGTGTTTAAACCCTTTACAATGAAGATCTGTGAAGTTATTTGTATTTTTAATAATTATCTTTGAAAGACAGGGTTCTGAAACAGGAATGTTTCTTTTTTTGCTGAGTTTATATAGACATACTGTATATATGTGGAATAGACAGTGTAGTATGTAGACATACTGTATATATGTGGAATAGACAGTGTAGTATGTAGACATACTGTATATATGTGGAATAGACAGTGTAGTATATAGACATACTGTATATATGTGGAATAGACAGTGTAGTATGTAGACATACTGTATATATGTGGAATAGACAGTGTAGTATGTAGACATACTGTATATATGTGGAATAGACAGTGTAGTATGTAGACATACTGTATATATGTGGAATAGACAGTGTAGTATGTAGACATACTGTATATATGTAGAATGGACAGTGTAGTATGTAGACATACTGTATATATGTGGAATAGACAGTGTAGTATATAGACATACTGTATATATGTAGACTAGACAGTGTAGTATATAGACATACTGTATATATGTAGAATAGACAGTGTAGTATGTAGACATACTGTATATATGTGGAATAGACAGTGTAGTATATAGACTGACTGTATATATGTGGAATAGACAGTGTAGTATATAGACATACTGTATATATGTGGAATAGACAGTGTAGTATGTAGACATACTGTATATATGTAGAATAGACAGTGTAGTATGTAGACATACTGTATATATGTGGAATAGACAGTGTAGTATATAGACATACTGTATATATGTGGAATAGACAGTGTAGTATATAGACATACTGTATATATGTGGAATAGACAGTGTAGTATGTAGACATACTGTATATATGTGGAATAGAGAGTGTAGTATGTAGACATACTGTATATATGTGGAATAGACAGTGTAGTATATAGACTGACTCTATATATGTGGAATAGACAGTGTAGTATATAGACATACTGTATATATGTGGAATAGACAGTGTAGTATATAGACATACTGTATATATGTAGAATAGACAGTGTAGTATGTAGACATACTGTATATATGTGGAATAGACAGTGTAGTATATAGACATAGTGTATATATGTAGAATAGACAGTGTAGTATATAGACATACTGTATATATGTGGAATAGACAGTGTAGTATATAGACTGACTGTATATATGTGGAATAGACAGTGTAGTATATAGACATACTGTATATATGTGGAATAGACAGTGTAGTATATAGACATACTGTATATATGTGGAATAGACAGTGTAGTATGTAGACATACTGTATATATGTGGAATAGAGAGTGTAGTATGTAGACATACTGTATATATGTGGAATAGACAGTGTAGTATATAGACTGACTCTATATATGTGGAATAGACAGTGTAGTATATAGACATACTGTATATATGTGGAATAGACAGTGTAGTATATAGACATACTGTATATATGTAGAATAGACAGTGTAGTATGTAGACATACTGTATATATGTGGAATAGACAGTGTAGTATATAGACTGACTGTATATATGTGGAATAGAGAGAGTAGTATGTAGACATACTGTATATATGTAGAATAGGCAGTGTAGTATGTAGACATACTGTATATATGTGGAATAGAGAGAGTAGTATGTAGACATACTGTATATATGTAGAATAGACAGTGTAGTATATAGACTGACTGTATATATGTAGAATAGAGTACATATATATACAATACAGTTTATATATGTACTGTTTTGGGGTGTTATATTATATACTTATATACATACAGTACCAGTCAAAAGTTTTGACACACCTACTCATTCCAGAGTTTTTCTTTATTTGTACTATTTTTTACATTGTAGAATAATAGTGAAGACATCAAAACTATGAAATAACACATATGGAATCATGTAGTAACCAAAAAAAGTATTAAACAAATATAAATATATTTTATATTTCAGATTCTTCAAAGTAGCCACCCTTTGCCTTGATAACAGCTTTGCACACTCTTGGCATTCTCTCAACCAGCTTCATGAGGTAGTTACCTGGAATGCATTTCAATTAACAGGTGTGCCTTGTTAACACCTCTTTTGGCACATGAACCGCTAGCGGGACACCTACAACAACATCCGGTGAAATTGCAGAGCGCGAAATTCAAAATACAACAAAATCGTAATATTAAACATACATGAAAATACAAGTGTCATACATCATTTAAAAACGTAACTTCTTGTTAATCCAACCGCGTTGTCAGAATTCAAAAAGGCGTTACGGCGAAAGCATACCATGCGATTATCTGAGGACAGCGCCCCACACCAAAATACTTTTTCAACCAGCACGGGTGTCATAAAATCACAAATAGCGATTAAATAAATCACTTACCGTTGAAGATCTTCCTCTGTTTGCAATCCCAAGGGTCCCAGCTACACAATGAATGGTTGTTTTGTTAAAGTCCTTCTTTATATCCAAAAAAGTCCGTTTAGTTGGCGCCAATGATCTCAGTAATCCACTCATTCAACATGCATACAAACGAATCCAAAAAGTTACCAGTAAAGTTCGTCTAAACAAGTCAAACGATGTTTCTAATTAATCCTCAGGTAGTCTAATATCTAAATAAATATTATATTTATAATATTTAAGACGGAGAATAGTATGTTCAATAAGACTACTTTTCTAATAAGAGACACCTTGTAGTTCTTCCAACTACTTGCTCATTTTTCAGAAAACAATCTTGAAACCCTTTCTAAATCTAGTTTAAGCCATAGGAACTGCAATCTGGGTCCTATCTATTTGTATTTCCCATAGGTTAGCACTGAAATGGACTGTGACCTCAAAAAAATAAAAAAGAGTTTTCCACGAGTTTTCGCCTCAGTTCTGTTATACTTACAGACATTATGTTAACAGTTTTAGAAACTGAGTGTTTTCTATCCAATGCTACCAGGTATATGCATATCCTAGCTTCTGGGCCTGAGTAACAGGCTTTGGGCACGTCAGTCATCCGAAATTCTGAACAAAAACCAGTCTCCAAAAAAGGTTAAAAGTTAATTTCTGCAATTTATTTCCATCTTAATGTGTTTGAGCCAATCAGTTGTGTTGTGACAAGGTAGGGGTGGTATACAGAAGATAGCCCTATATTACAGCAAGAACAGCTCAAATAAGCACTATGATGAAACTATCTCTCATGAGGACCGCCACAGGAAAGGAAGACCCAGAGTTACCTCTGCTGCACAGGATAAGTTCATTAGAGTTAACTGCACCTCAGATTGCAGTCCAAATAAATGCTTCACAGAGTTTAAGTAACAGACACATCTCAACATCAACTGTTCAGAGGAGACTACGTAAATCAGACCTTCATGGTCAAATTGCTGCACAGAAACCACTACTAAAGGATACCAATAAGAATAAGAGACTTGCTTGGGCCAAGAAACACGAGCAATGGACATTAGACCGGTGGAAATCTGTCCTTTGGTCTGATGAGTCCAAATGTGAGATTTTTGGTCCAACCACGGTGTCTTTGTAAGACGCAGAGTAGGTGAACGGATGATCTCTGCATGTGTGGTTCCCACCATGAAGCATGGAGGAGGAGGTGTGTTGATGCTTTGCTGGTGACACCGTCTGTGATTTATTTAGAATTGAAGGCACACTTAACCAGCATGGCTACCACAGCATTCTGCAGCGATACGCCATCCCATCTGGTTTGGGCTTAGTGGGACTATCATTTGTTTTTCAACAGGACAATGACCCAACACACCTCCAGGCTGTGTAAGGGCTATTTGACCAAGGAGAGTGATGGAGTGCTGCATCAGATGACCTGGCCTCCTCAATCACCCAACCTCAACCCAACTGAGATGGCTTGGGATGAGTTGGACCGCAGAGTGAAGGAAAAGTGCCAACAAGTGCTCAGCATATATGGGAAGCCTTCAAAACTGTTGGCATTCCTCATGAAGCTAGTTAAGAGAATGCCAAGAGTGTGCAAAGCTGTCATCAAGGCAAATGGTGGCTACTTTGAAGTCTTCACTATTAAAATCAAATCAAATTGTATTAGTCACATGCGCCAAATACAACAGGTAGACCTTACAGTGAAATGCTTACTTACTAGTCCCTAACCAACAATGCAGTTTCAAAATTAAAAACATGTAAAAATATGAATAAGAATAAGATATAAAAGTAATTTAAGAGCAGCAGTAAAATAACAATAGCGAGACTATACACAGGGGGTACCGGTACAGAGTCAATGTGCGTGGGCACCAGTTAGTCGAGGTAATATGTACATGTAGGTAGAGTTATTAAAATGACTTTGCATAGATGATAACAACAGAGAGAAGTAAAAAATAAAGAAAAACCCTTGAATAAGGGTTAATTCCAACTACATGTCATCTTGATGTTCTGGTGCTGTTCAGTTCTGAGGGTTTAGTGATGTTTTACTTGTGCTTCCCATGAGTGTGTTTTTGTATTGTAATGTGTGTACTGTATGTACTGTAATGTACATACACACACACACACTGTATTTTGAAGATGACATTAATTTAGAAGTTTGTTCCAGCAATACGGTGCATTAAAACAAAAAGCAGATTTACCTGGCTAGGTGGAAACCCTAGGATCCTCAAAGAGTTAACCAATCCTGTGAACGGGTTAGGAACATCAACAGTTAACCAATCCTGTGAACGGGTTAGGAACATCAACAGTTAACCAATCCTGTGAACGGGTTAGGAACATCAACAGTTAACCAATCCTGTGAACGGGTTAGGAACATCAACAGTTAACCAATCCTGTGAACGGGTTAGGAACATCAACAGTTAACCAATCCTGTGAACAGGTTAGGAACATCAACAGTTAACCAATCCTGTGAACGGGTTAGGCAACTCAGGTGTCTTTACTTCAACAGCAAAGTTAGATAAGAAGGAAGTTTATGAAGTAGCGCCTTGTAAACAAATAGGGAGTAATTGAGAGATCTTTTAGCATCCAGCCGACCTTTTGACACAGGACACAGTGATGAATATCAAACATATTGCCTGTAACAAAATGAAGGGCACTATGGGAGATGGCATCCAAAGGTTTAAGAGTAGTAGCAGCTGCACTTTGATAAATAATATCACCATAATCAACAACAGATAAAAAAAAGTTGACTGAATAATCTGCTTCCTACTGCTCAGAGAAAGGCACCATCTGTTTCTCTAGAGAAAAGACAACTTCAAATCTTCTCAACCAGCTCATCTACGTGTTTTTTAAACGTTAAATCCACATCAATCCAAATGCCTCAGTATTTATACGCAGGAACACGTTCGATTGGAGAACCATCTAATGATGGAACATGTAGTCCATCTGAAACATTCTAATGAGTGAACATGTAGTCCATCTGAAACATTCTAATGAGGGAACATGTAGTCCATCTGAAACATTCTAATGAGTGAACATGTAGTCCATCTGAAACATTCTAATGAGGGAACATGTAGTCCATCTGAAACATTCTAATGAGGGAACATGTAGTCCATCTGAAACATTCTAATGAGTGAACATGTTGTCCATCTGAAACATTCTAATGAGGGAACATGTAGTCCATCTGAAACATTCTAATGAGGGAACATGTAGTCCATCTGAAACATTCTAATGAGGGAACATGTAGTCCATCTGAAACATTCTAATGAGGGAACATGTAGTCCATCTGAAACATTCTAATGAGTGAACATGTAGTCCATCTGAAACATTCTAATGAGGGAACATGTAGTCCATCTGAAACATTGTAATGAGGGAACATGTAGTCCATCTGAAACATTCTAATGAGGGAACATGTAGTTCATCTGAAACATTCTAATGAGTGAACATGTAGTCCATCTGAAACATTCTAATGAGGGAACATGTAGTCCATCTGAAACATTCTAATGAGTGAACATGTAGTCCATCTGAAACATTCTAATGAGTGAACATGTTGTCCATCGGAAACATTCTAATGAGGGAACATGTAGTCCATCTGAAACATTCTAATGAGGGAACATGTAGTCCATCTGAAACATTCTAATGAGGGAACATGTAGTTCATCTGAAACATTCTAATGAGTGAACATGTAGTCCATCTGAAACATTCTAATGAGGGAACATGTAGTCCATCTGAAACATTCTAATGAGGGAACATGTAGTCCATCTGAAACATTCTAATGAGGGAACATGTAGTCCATCTGAAACATTCTAATGAGGGAACATGTAGTCCATCTGAAACATTAGAGAGTTTTAAACCAACATGTATTTTGTTATTAAGCTCAATTTTTTTTTTTTATATCAGCAAGGGATTCCTGCATAGCTATAAAATCTGACTGTAGTTTTGACACAGTTAGATCAACAGCCAGATCAACAGTCAGATCAACAGTCAGATCAACAGTCAGATCAACAGCCAGATCAACAGTCAGATCAACAGTCAGATCAACAGTCAGATCAGCAGCCAGATCAACAGCCAGATCAACAGTCAGATCAACAGTTAGATCAACAGCCAGATCAACAGTCAGATCAACAGCCAGATCAACAGCCAGATCAACAGTCAGATCAACAGCCAAATCAACAGTCAGATCAACAGTTAGATCAACAGTCAGATCAACAGTCAGATCAACAGTCAGATCAACAGCCAGATCAACAGTCAGATCAACAGTCAGATCAACAGCCAAATCAACAGTCAGATCAACAGTCAGATCAACAGTCAGGGCTATAGCATACATAATACTATCATCCACATAGAGATGAAGTTTCTGATTTTTAAACAGATTGTTTTATATTAATAGTGAAGAGAACAGGTCCCAGAATGGACCCCTGTGGTACACCTTTATGTACATCAAGAAATTCAGACTTAACCCCATCAATCACGACGGCCTGAGTTCTGTCACTATGATAATCATGAAACCATGAACAGGCGTCAGAACTCAGACCTATAGAGGACAACGTATTCTATAAAATAACATGATCAACAGCATCAAAAGCTTTTGGCAGGTCCACAAACAAAGCAGAACATTTCATTTTAGCATCTAAAGCATTGATAAGATCATTAACAACTAATGTGGATGCTGTGACACTGCTATGCCCAGGCCTAAACCCTGATTGGATGGCCTGGCCTAAACCCTGATTGGATGGCCAGGCCTAAACCCTGATTGGATGGCCTGGCCTAAACCCTGATTGGATGCCCAGGCATAAACCCTGATTGGATTGCCTGGGCTAAACCCTGATTGGATGGCCTGGCCTAAACCCTGATTTGATGGCCTGGCCTAAACCCTGATTGGATGGCCTGGCCTAAACCCTGATTGGATGGCCTGGCCTAAACCCTGATTGGATGGCCTGACCTAAACCCTGATTGGATGGCCTGACCTAAACCCTGATTGGTTTACATTCTAAATACTTTATTCGGATAAAAAAAAGCAAATTTGTAAATTTACCAAATGTTCAAGTATCTTAGCTAGACAAGGAAGCTTTGAAATGGGGCGATAAGTATAAAGATCTCTACTGTCCCTGTCCTTATGGTGAGGCAGCACAAGAGCAAATTTCCATATTTGTAGAATATTTCCTGACAACAATGTGGGTTATTGAGCCAACAGGAGGAGCCATATGGCGAACGGAGGAATGGTACAAATAGTCTACCTGACCACCATCTCTTTGTAAGTCTCCGTCTCAAATGTCACCCTATTCCCTACATAGTCCACTACTTTTGACCACAGGACCCTGTGGTCAAAAGTAGTGCACTATGTAGGGAATAGGGTGCCATTTGGGACGGATATTTGTAAATGAAAGCGCTGTAGTAAGGACATGAATTTAAAAGCAGCCTTGTTTCCACCACGCTCCAGGCAGACATGCGATGCTAAACAGGGATATTAGAAGATGCAAATAGGATTGGCTGGATATTTTGCATATCGGCATCTGCCAAGAATTCCATTTTTTAATTTCTCATGAACTGATAACAACTTGGCATCAGCGGACCATTAGTGAATGCAAATTACTGTTTCCCCCCAATCCCACCCTGGCACTTGTGTCACGCACGCACACACACCACACACACACACACACACACTCCTCACATCTCCATCATAACAAAGTGATCAGAGAAAAGAGCCATTCACGGCACACGATGCAACGCAGCCCTCCAAGTCAAAACAAACTGTCACTCTGGCACCTTGATCTCACTCATTGGCTAATTTATTAGGTACACCACCTCGTTCATGAAAATGGATCGCTTCTACAGACAGTGAGTCACGTGGCCGTGATGCGATTGTGCACCTGTAAAAGTTTGTTAGGGTCTTAGGGGGACAAGCCAAATTTCTTCAGCCTGTTGTTGCCTTCTTCGCCACACTGTCTGTCGGGGTGGGCCATTTCAGATTGTCAGTGATGTGTACGCCGAGGAACTTCAAGCTTTCCACCTTCTCCACTGCGGCCTCGTCGATGCTCCCTCTGCTGTTTCCTGAAGTCGATGATCAGTTCCTTCATTTTGTTGACGTTGAGGGAGAGGTTATTTTCCTGGCACCACTCTGCCAGAGCCCTCACCTCCTCCCTGTAGGCTGTCTTGTCGTTGCTGGTAATCAGGCCTACCACTGTTGTGTCGTCAGCAAACTTGTTGGAAGCGTGCATGGCCAAGCAGTCATGGGCGAACAGGGAGTACAGGAGGGGGCTGAGAAAACACCCTTGTGGGGCACCAGCGTTGAGTAGTGGAGCGAAGTGGAGGTGTTGTTTCCTACCTTCACCACCTGGGGGCGGCCCGTCAGGAAGTCCAGGACCCAGTTGCACAGGGTGAGGTCGAGACCCAGGGCCTGAAGTTTAATGATGACCTTGGAGGGTACTACGGTGTTGAATGCTGAGCTGTAGTCAATGAACAGCATTCTTACATAGGTATTCCTCTTGTCCAGGTGGGATAAGGCAGTGTGATGGCGATTGCATCGTCTGTGGATCTATTGGGGGCGGTAAGCAAATTGAAGTGGGTCTAAGGTGACAGGTAAGGTGGAGGTGATATGATCCTTGACTAGTCTCTGAAGCGCAACCTGATCACGTTAGGCTGCGTTTCATAATATTGTTTTTATGTCGGTTTGATCGCTGGTGGAGGCACCAGTAATGTCTGCAGTTTTAAGTTTGGCTATTTGTTTAAAGTGCATTAGTTTATAAATAAATCTCTTTTACCAAAATATCGTCATCTCTGCCATGTCTTATTCCACTAGTAGTTGTTCTGAAATGTTTATATCTTGCCTACATTTTACTCCCTCATCTATGTTTAATATAACACACATACATTAATTATTCATTTTGGTTGCCTATCCTGATGTGAAGTTAGTTCTATAGAAGGTATTTGACTCTAGTCAGAAAATTAAGGTAATTAGAAAGGGGGGGGGGGTTTGGCAGACAAGAAAATAGCCTTGCCGAAATAGCCTTGCCCCCCCCCTCCCCTTCTAATTTCCATAATTTTCTGACTAGAGTTCACACGAGGGGGGGGGGGGGGGATTCTGACAGGGGGGAGCTTTTCGGCACAACACCGGCAGCCTTGCGAGGGTTAACACTCTTGAATGTCGTACTCATGTCGGCCACGGAAAACAAGAGCCTACAAACCTTGCGAGCGGGCCGCGTCGGTGGCACGGTGTTATCCTCAAAGCGGGCGAAGAATGAGTTTAACTCGTCCGTGTCCGCGACGTGGCTGGTTTTCCCTTTGTAATCCCTGATTGTCTGTAGACCCTGCCACATACGTCTTGTGTCTGAGCCGTTGAATTGCGACTCCACTTTATCTCTGTACTGACGCTTAGCTTGTTTGATTACCTTGCGGAGGGAATAACTGCACTGTTTGTATTCTCAGACTTCCATCATGTAGACAGGGATTACGGTTTATTCTCAGCAAACTGTCAGCCAACAGTTGAGGCATAAATATTCAAACCTTTACATAATATTACTTAAGAAATCATATTTTATTTTACTTAACCCAATTTTTTTTTTATAGTATGAATGTATTCTGTGTATCGTAGCTCTAAACATAAGACAGACAATAACCTATTCATCCACGGATTGTTCCGTGGCAATGCTGTGTCTGCAGGGCTGTTTGCTGCCTAGTGTTTTCCAGGTTTACAGGGAGGGAGGTGGAACGGATGGAAGCTGTAACTAGAATTGGTGATGATGTGTATTGCAGCCAACCCCAGACAGAAAGGTGCAGAAAGAGAGAGGCAAAGACACAGCGATACAGAGAGAGAGAGAGAGAGAGAGAGAGAGAGAGAGAGAGAGAGAGAGAGAGAGAGAGAGAGAGAGAGGCAAACAGAGGTTATATTGGTAAATAATTCATAAGGCCGGGGAATTCATTTTCTGACACGCTTTAGTGGTCCCCGTCACCATGGGGATATTTGAGAAGCTAAATGCCACTCGGCGCGACGGTGAATATAGTCCCCCGCCGCACAGCAGTGTATACGGCCCCCCCCCCCCCAGCGTAGCTCAGAGCGATCCGAGCCAAAACGGGGGGGAGAGACCAGGAAGGGACAGGGATGGACATGGGTGGGAAAACACCACAGAAATACAACAGAATGCTTCTTCACATCTCACAGAGAGCTGTGGAAACATACCGTAGGGAGCAGAGAAACTCTGGTTCAGCTGCGGATATGAAGGAGACAGCACAGATAGACACAGAGCCAAGACTATAGGATATGCCTAGTGAGGAGTCAAAAACAGATTGACACAGAGCCAAGACTATAGGATATGCCTAGTGAGGAGTCAAAAACAGATTGACACAGAGCCAAGACTATAGGATATGCCTAGTGAGGAGTCAAAAACAGATTGACACAGAGCCAAGACTATAGGATATGCCTAGTGAGGAGTCAGATTTATACAACTGCACTGTCAACAGACTGAATCCGGTTTTTACACACCAGAGATTTATACAACTGCACTGTCAACAGACTGAATCCGGTTGCAATCCTTCACATGAGGCCATACAGGTTAAATACATCCATCAGTAACTGAGTAGTGGCTACAGACTAGTTCTGGTCACCTATTAAGTACATGTCTGGTATTTGGATGAAACCGGTGTCGAAATATTTCCAATTTCATATTGTCCTCTCATCATAACTCCTTTCGGTTGATTATATTGAACGTGTCTGAAATGGCACCCTATTCCCTATCAAGTGCACTAATTCTTGACCAGGTCCCATAGGGAATAGGGTATATAAAGGGAAAAGGGTGCTATTGGCGACAAGGGCCACTGTTACTCCTACCTCTTTATAAAAAGTCATCATAACCCCATTACAGAACACTACAGAGACCAACACTTGTGAATATAATGATTTATTTACTCTTAACGCGGATGCAAGAAATTTACATATTTTTCTCTCAAGGTATAAAATTTGTCTTAAATAAGTTTTTTTTTTTTCTCCATTCATGTTCATGTAAATGAATGAATCACGTGTTACAAAAACCCTGAAAAGAATATTCAATCCCTAAAATAGTTAGCAATACCAATCCAGCAGATTGCAACCAAAGTTCCCAGAAATTCAAATAGTATTGCTCAATATTCACCTTTTATTTAAAAAAAAAATGATGACACAAAATAAGCATTGTTCTGAAATTATATATAGATATTTACATTAAAAAAAAAAGGCCTTGGTTTGAAGCTAGGTGAGTTAGCTATCAAGGGATGTATGACGTTGTGCATGGGTCCATTCGTCGAAAACACTTTAGAAGCAAATTGACTGATGACCGTCTCTGGAGGAGTCCCTAATAACACGCTAATCCCTATGTAATGTAAAACTACCTTTGACAAGGTGCCATAGCGGTCTGGTCAAAAGTAGTTCACTATCCAGGGATTAAGGTGCCATTTGGGATGCACAGCCTTCTGTGTATGATGACTGTCTTCATCTCGGGTATTGTGGAACCTGCCTGTGGAGACAAATCAAAAGAAGAGCGAGCATTAGGACAAACATCATTTCATGAGAAAGTTAAGGCTAACGGGCAACGACCATGTGAGGTTAGATTGGGGTGAATCAACAACTGAATGTCCAACTGAAAACATAACAATGTCTCCAGGCTAACCCACCCCATACCCACCCAGGGCCCAAACCGGGCCACTATATTTTTGACCAGGGCCCAAACGGGGCCACTATATATGGAATAGGGTGCTATTTGGGATGCTCTCTAAGGGAAGTCAGCCCCAAGAAGGATCTTTGTATCTTTAGGGGACCAGAATGCTGTGACGGACACAGATGAAACCTCCTAGACTATCAGTCTAAATCAATAGGTATTTTCCTGGAAGATACCTCCCATCAACGTCAACATGAGGAGAGAGGTCAGTGTCAACGGAGAGTGGGGACTGTAGCTGGGGAGAGAGAGAGAGGGAGCTGGGGAGAGAGAGAGAGAGAGAGAGGGAGGGCGCTGGGGAGAGAGAGAGAGGGAGCGCTGGGGAGAGAGAGAGAGAGAGAGAGAGAGAGGGAGCTGGGGAGAGAGAGAGAGAGAGCTGGGGAGAGAGAGAGAGAGAGAGAGGGAGCTGGGGAGAGAGAGAGAGAGGGCGCTGGGGAGAGAGAGAGAGAGAGAGAGAGAGAGAGAGAGAGAGAGAGAGAGGGAGCTGGGGAGAGAGAGAGCGGGAGGGAGCTGGGGAGAGAGAGAGAGAGCTAGGGAGAGAGAGGGAGCTGGGGAGAGAGAGAGAGAGAGAGGGGGAGGGTGCTGGGGAGAGAGTGAGAGAGAGAGGGAGCTGGTGAGAGAGAGAGAGAGAGAGAGAGAGAGGGAGCTGGGGAGAGAGAGAGCGGGAGGGAGCTGGGGAGAGAGAGAGAGCTAGAGAGAGGGAGCTGGGGAGAGAGAGAGAGAGAGAGAGAGAGCTGGGGAGAGAGAGAGAGAGAGAGAGAGAGAGAGAGGGAGCTGGGGAGAGAGAGAGAGGGAGCCGGGGAGAGCGAGAGAGAGCTGGGGAGAGAGAGAAAGGAAGCTGAGAGAGAAGGAGAGATGCAAGTATAAATGTTTACTACTTGTTTATTTCCCTTGTTTATTGTCTATTCCACTTGCTTTGGTCATGTAAACACGTTTCTCATGTAAACATGTTTCTCATGCCAATAAAGCACTTTGAATTGATAGATTGAGAGAGAGATAGATACTGTAGAGAGCTAGAGAGAGTGAAAGTGAGACAGAGCAAGATATACACAGTACCAGCCAAAAGTTAGGACCTACTCATTCAAGGGTTTTTCTTTATTTTTATTATTTTCTACATTGTAGAATAATAGTAACGACATCAACAATGAAATAACACATATGGAGTCATGTAGGAACCAAAAAAGTATTAAACAAATCAAAATATATTTTAGATTCTTCAAAGTAGCCACCCTTTGCCTTAATGACAGCTTTGCACACTCTTGCCATTCTCTCAACCAGCTTCAACTGGAATGCTTTTCCAACAGTCTTGAAGGAGTTCCCACATATGCTGAGCACTTGTTGGCTACTTTTCTTTCACTCTGCGGTCCAACTCATCCCAAACCATCTCAATTGGATTGAGGTCGGGTGATTGTGGAGGCCAGGTCATCTGATGCAGCACTCCATCACTCTCCTTCTTGGTGTGCCTTGAATTCTAAATAAATCACAGACAGTGTCACCAGAAAAGCACCACCACACCTCCTCCTCCATGCTTCACGGTGGGAACCACACATGCGGAGATCATCTGTTTACCTACTCTGCGTCTCACAAAGACACAGCATTTGGAACAAAAAATCTCAAATTTGGACTCATCAGACCAAAGGACAGATTTCCACCAGTCTAATGTCCATTGCTCGTGTTTCTTGGCCCAAGCAAGTCTCTTCTTTTTATTGGTGTCATTTAGTAGTGGTTTCTTTGCAGCAATTTGACCATGAAGGCCTGATTTACGCAGTCTCCTCTGAACAGTTGATGTTGAGATGTGTCTGTTACTTGAACTCTGTGAAGCATTTATTTGGGCTGCAATTTCTGAGTCTGGTAACTCTAATGAACTTATCCTTTGCAGCAGAGGTAACTCTGGGTCTTCCTTTCCTGTGTTGGTCCTCATGAGAGCCAATTTTATCAAAGTGCTTGATGTTTTTTTGCGACTGCACTTCAAGAAACTTTCAAAGTTCTTGAAATTTTCCAGATTGACTGACCTTCATTTCTTAAAGTAATGATGGACTGTCGTTTCTCTTTGCTTATTTGAGCTGTTCTTGTCATAAAATTGACTTATCTTCTGTTTACTACCCCTACCTAGTTACAACACAACTGATTGGCTCAAACGCGTTAAGAAGGAAAGAAATTCCACAAATTAACTTTCAACAAGGCACACCTGTTAATTGAATTGCATTCCAAGTGACTACCTCATGAAGCTGGTTGAGAGAATGCCAAGAGTGTGCAAAGCTGTCATCAAGGCAACGGGTGCCTACTTTGAAGAATCTCAAATAATTTTTTTTAATTTTATTTGTTTAACACTTTTTTGGTTACTACATGATTCCATGTGTTATTTCATAGTTTTGATGTCTTAACTATTATTCTACAATGTAGAAAATAGCACAACTAAATAAAAACCATTTATCAGTTAGGCTATTGATTATTATTGATTATTGATTAAGTTGGGGTTTCCTCTCTTTTCTTAGTTTCAGAACCGCGGACAGCGATCCAACGCGGGAGAAAGCACAATTTGTTATAAAATAAATATTATTTTTATTTGTGTTGCACCATTGTTCTTATGTTCTATAACCACGTACAATTTCAGTAGCCAATGTCTTAGATTGACGGACTGTACCATCCCCACGGACTTCACAATGGATCAGTCCACTCAGACAGGCACCAATCAGACACCATGATTTTGATTACTTTTTTTGTTTTTTTTGCCACTGCTCAACTAAAGAAATGTCGTTCGACGAACAGCCTATCTATCAACCAAACTAGTATCGACCAGTCAACTAAATGGGGTCAGTGTGAACTGCTACGAAGATAATTGTATTTTTATTTATTTTACATTCAATAAACTAGTCAAGTCAGTTAAGAACAAATTCTTATTTTCAATGACGGCCTACCAGGGAACAGTGGGTTTAACTGGCCTTGTTCAGGGGCAGAACGACAGATTTTTACCTTGTCAGCTCGGGGATTTGATCTTACTAGTTACTAGTCCAACACTCTAACCACTAGGCTACCTGCTGCCCCACAATAATTGTATCTATAATGTTTGCTACACTATATACCATTCTACTAACAGGTACAATATCAATTCATATACATAATATGGAATCCATTTTATTAACTACCTGTTTGGTGCATTATGTACAGATTGCTGGATATTAGTCAATTCAAATAATAAAGGTAGAATATTATTTTATAGGTCTATATATTAATCCAATATTTCTCCAATGAAGATAACTAATCAACTGATCATCATTGATTAGCTTTTCATCATCAACGCAAACAACAAATCAGCTCTAGAAACACTAACATTTAAAAATAACTTTATATTATGTGTTATTAATATGTTGTATCAGAGCACTTACACATCTGACTTTGCAGCAATACCTGCACTTATGGTATCAAAGAGCTATTTAAAAAATAAAATATAAAAACTGCATACCAATAGCATATGAGCATTAGCATATTAGCGTTAGCATATTGTCATTTGCATATTAGCATTAGCGTATTAGCATTAGCATATTAGCCGACAGGAGGCCAGTAAATGGTCCACAGTCAATATAACAGCATTAGTAATCATCTCCACTAGTAAAAGGCTTTCACTTAAACCAAAAGAGAAAAGTCTATAATTAGGACAAAACGGTCCTATATTTAAGTGTTTGCCTGCAGCGCAACCATTAATTATACATACTTAGAGGCAACATTGGGTTGGGGGGGGGGGGGACAGTGATTACTCAAGGAATCAAATATTAACACGGTTCTCCTCTCCTTTACCACGAACACCGACAGCTGGAGGGAAACGTTGCATGTTAATGTTGACAGGAGTGCGGCTAGGCTAGCTACAGTACCATGCCTCAAGAGTGTTTCAACCTATGGAAAAGATTAACAACAGAAATATAAAACTCTCTACTTTGATTTATTCCCCCCTGAATACAGATCCGCTAAATGGCAGGATGGTGTTAATTGCTCTGTAATAATTAGTGATGCATTAGATTCCTTAATAATCGAATAACTAATGATATTCTCCCTTGTAACACCCCTAGAGGCCCACCTCACACACACACACAGACACACACAGACACACACAGACACACACAGACACAGACACAGACACACACACAGACACACACACAGACACAGAGACACACACACACACACACACACACACACACACACACACACACACACACACACACACACACACACACACACACACACACACACACACACACACACACACACACACACACACACACACACACACACAGAACCCAATGTGTGTGTACAGCGTGTGTGTGTATGCAGTTCTAAATCCTTCTCACCCTTATCAGGTTTCTAAATGACGTTGAACTCTTCTATTGCCCCGTGTCTAAACATGCTGTAATTAACAGAGAAGCTAAAAGAGAAGCACAGTACAGCCTATTTGGAGAGATATAACATTAATGATAACCATGAGCGAAATAATGACTTTCACTCCCCCCTCATTTACTTCCTGTTTCCTTTCTTAGACTGCTGATTGATGCAAAGACTGGTGGTGTTGGGACTCTGCAGTGAGAGGAGATTAAAGACTGGTGGTGTTGGGACTCTGCAGTGAGAGGAGATTAAAGACGGGTGGTGTTGGGACTCTGCAGTGAGAGGAGATTAAAGGTTGGTGGTGTTGGGACTCTGCAGTGAGAGGAGATTAAAGGTTGTGTGCGTCAAAACTCCTTGCCTGGTTGGCTTAGGTAGGTGGTTGGTTGAGAGAGAGAGAAAGAGATGAAGGAGAGAGAGAGAGAGAGAGAGAGAGAGAGAGAGAGAGAGAGAGAGAGAGAGAGAGATGAGAGGAGAGAGAGATGGGGAGAGAGAGAGATGATGAGAGAAATGAGATGAGGAGAGAGATAGAGATGAGGAGAGAGAGAGAGATGAGGAGAGAGAGAGAGATGAGGAGAGAGAAAGAGAGATGAGGAGAGGGAGAGAGATGAGGAGAGAGAGAGATGAGGAGAGAGATGAGAGATGGGGAGAGAGCGAGATGAGGAGAGAGAGATAGAGATGAGGAGAGAGAGAGAGATGAGGAGAGAGAGAGAGAGATGAGGAGAGAGAGATAGAGATGAGGAGAGAGATAGAGAGAGAGACAGGAAAAGAGAGAGAGAGAGAGACAAAGCGAGAGAGGACTGTCATAAATAACAGCTTCAACTCTGTACAGCAGGCTAATTGGTGCGAAGGCTTTGTCTACTGTACACTGTATAGTCAGATCCATCCCCTATTTAACAGGGATTGGAGGGTGTTGTGGAAGACAGGCTGCTGGCAGGCCTGCAGGATTTCTGTCCAAAATGGCATCCTATTCCCTACATTTACTACTTTTGACCTAGGCTTGTAAGAGTACCATATGGGCCCTGGTCATATTTGGTGCACTATGTCGGGAATAGGGTGCCGTTTGGGATGCGGCAGCTGCGGTGAGAAGGCACTAGAGGTGTGGTGGGGGTGAAATGTGGCGAGGGGAGATATGGCGAGCGGCTCCGAACCCCAGTCTGCAGGTTAAGACCCTCACTCATCACTCAGCCAACCCCGCCGCAGCCTCGTCTCCCAGGCTTGTTGTCCTAAATGGCAGCTCGTTCCCTATATCGTGCACTACTTTTAACCAGAGTCCTATGGGCCCCTGGTTAAAAGTAGGGCACTACATATGGAGTCATTTGGGACTCAGATTCAGTGTGAGCTGAGCTCAACGGCAGGCAAGCGGGAGGGTTAGGAGACGGACAGGAAATCATCAACGCTGACTGCTGCCTCATCCTGCTTCCATCCACTTCCTAGATTAGCTTGACACAGGATTAAAATACAAGGTGGGAGATTAGCTAGCTAGTGAAGTACGGACTGAATAATAACAAGAATGTTCTCATTAGATTCTGGCATTTCGAGTTGCAAAACACCTATTTATCAGGCTGGCACGCACGCACGCACGCACGCACGCACCTCTACAGGTAGTATAGTCAGTCACATTCCTTATCACCATAGTCTAGAAATTCCTTTCCATGCATCTAACTAAGTCTCCTTGAATTGATCACTTCTCTCCATCAGAGGAGGCTGGTGGGATGAGCTATAGGAGGACGGGCTCATTCTAATGGCTGGATTGCAACCAATGAAACGGAGTTAAAACAGCTCCTCCCACCAGCCTCCTCTGCTCTCTATGCAGGCAGTTCCATTAGCTAAATCTACATAAATCTACATAAATGAACAGTATTTTCCTGAGAGAAAAGACTTGTGGGAAATGCTTCTTTATCGTTTGGTTTAAAGGATACCATCAGCGTGATGTATTGGACACACATTTATCTTGCAGACTGGTTGGCGACCACTAGCTTGAATTAATGCAAATACTATTCATTTTGGTGGTTTGGATTTAAATTGTGCTTTGTGTTTTGCATTGTTCTCTGCATTTTTATCTCCAGATGAAGAGTCAAGACATATAGCAGCCTGTTCATCACACCCACACAGAAATCAATCAATGTATTGATAAGCTACCAAGGGAGTTAAAAAAAATAAAAAATATATATATATATATATATCCTTAACTTTTTAGCAAACTCTTGGTTGTACGCAAACACACTAAACCACTAAAGAAGGGAGTAATGGCAGAACCTGGTGTTCTGTTCCCATTGAAACCAAACAGCAAAATGGATCATTTTCAAGTGGATGTCTCAATCAGTCAGAGAGACAGAGCCAAGCATCAGCATTCAGCAGGAACCTCAGCAGGAACCTCAGAGTTTTTAATAGACCTTCTAATATGCTTTTTCAAAATGGAGACGTGCTCAGCCATGAACGATATTCTGGAGTTAAACTGGAAATGGGCCCCTTTGGACTGGAGTTAGCTTCATAAAATGGGAAGGAAGAAGGGAGGAGGGGATTGAGCACCGCTGCGGGGAGGAGGCAATATGAACTATTCATTTAGTTTAAACATTCATTACAGGTAGATAAAAAGGATGAAGAGAGAGAGGGGGGGGGGGGGGGGCGCGTCCCAAATCCACCCTACTTTTCTATAGGGTCCATAGGGAATAGAGTGATGCAGTTCTCCGGTCAACAGCAGTGCACTCAGCGTCAGCAGCAGAGAGTAGAAGCTCTGGGAGAGAGCATGTGGCTGTTAGAGGAAGACCACTTCACTTCCTGTCACGGTAGCAGGACTTAAAACGGTTGAGGAATGAAGACCTGAATATTTAATGGTGACCAGGGCCTTGCCCGTCCATCTCCATGGATGCAGCCACTGCTACAGACCATAATATGACCAACAAAACCAGCTTTAAAGAAAAAAAGACCACGAGAAGACCTCTTCATTGTCGTTAAGGGGGGAGGGGTGTTCATTGAGCTATTTGAGTTAGAATTTTAGGAGCCCTTTAGGAAGAAACAGAGACAGAGACAGAGAGAGAGAGAGAGAGAGAGAGAGAGAGAGAGAGAGAGAGAGAGAGAGAGAGAGAGAGAGAGAGAGAGAGAGAGAGAGAGAGAGAGAGAGAGAGAGAGAGAGAGAGAGACAAAGAGAGAGAGAGAGAGAGGAGAGAGAGAGAGACAAAGAGAGAGAGAGACAAAGAGAGAGAGACAGAGAAGAGAGATACAGAAGAGAGAGAGCGAGAAGAGAGAGAGAGACAGAGAGAGAGACAGAGAGAGAGAAAGAGTGAGCAGCATCATCCATGACAACGAATGCGAGCAGCTGTCTTAAGGACAGGACATAAAGCATTTATATATATATATATTTATTTATACATTTTTTTTATATTATACACAAAGTTTAGCACACTGCACTCCAGGCTTGGGTTGCCCTCACCCTGGTGTCCCATCACCCCTGGTGTTCCATCCATCTATCTCCACAGCCCCCCTCACCCTACAGCTTTATCCCCTCACCCCTGGTGTCCCATCACCCCTGGTGTCCCATCCATCTACCTCCCAGTCCCCCTCACCCTACAGCTTTATCCCCTCACCCCTGGTGTCCCATCACCCCTGGTGTTCCATCCATCTATCTCCACAGCCCCCCTCACCCTACAGCTTTATCCCCTCACCCCTGGTGTCCCATCCATCTATCTCCCCAGCCCCCCTCACCCTACAGCTTTATCCCCTCACCCCTGGTGTTCCCATCACCCCTGGTGTCCCATCCATCTAGCTCTCCAACCCCCCTCACCCCACAGCTTTATCCCCTCACCCCTGGTGTCCCATCACCCCTGGTGTCCCATCCATCTAGCTCTCCAACCCCCCTCACCCCACAGCTTTATCCCCTCACCCCTGGTGTTCCCATCACCCCTGGTGTCCCATCCATCTATCTCCCCAGCCCCCCTCACCCTACAGCTTTATCCCCTCACCCCTGGTGTCCCATCCATCTATCTCCCCAGCCCCCCTCACCCTACAGCTTTATCCCCTCACCCCTGGTGTTCCCATCACCCCTGGTGTCCCATCCATCTAGCTCTCCAACCCCCCTCACCCCACAGCTTTATCCCCTCACCCCTGGTGTCCCATCACCCCTGGTGTCCCATCCATCTAGCTCTCCAACCCCCCTCACCCTACAGCTTTATCCCCTCACCCCTGGTGTTCCCATCACCCCTGGTGTCCCATCCATCTAGCTCTCCAACCCCCCTCACCCTACAGCTTTATCCCCTCACCCCACAGCTTTATCCCCTCACCCCTGGTGTCCCATCCATCTACCTCACCAGCCCCCCTCACCCTACAGCTTTATCCCCTCACCCCTGGTGTCCAATCCATCTATCTCCCCCTCACCCCACAGCTTTATCCCCTCACCCTACAGCTTTATCTCCTCACCCCTGGTGTCCAATCCATCTATCTCCCCCTCACCCCACAGCTTTATCCCCTCACCCCTGGTGTCCCATCCATCTACCTCCCCAGTCCCCCTCACCCTACAGCTTTATCTCCTCACCCCTGGTGTCCCATCCATCTACCTCCCCAGCCCCACTCACCCTACAGCTTTATCCCATCACCCCTCTCCACAACCCTCTCCTCCTCACCATGTTTGGTCTATGCAGCTTTATCCTCTGAGTCTCTGCTGGATTCGACGGCCCGCGCCAACCCATCTGCCATCAATGCATCCTCCAGACACCTGCGGGCCTGGATCACCTTCAGCTCCTGTTCCCTGTGGACACACAGAGAGGACTGGGTTAGGGATGAACAGAGAGAGGACTGGGTTAGGGGTGAACACAGAGAGGACTGGGTTAGGGATGAACACAGAGAGGACTGGGTTAGGGATGAACACAGAGAGGACTGGGTTAGGGATGAACACAGAGAGGACTGGGTTAGGGATGAACAGAGAGAGGACTGGGTTAGGGGTGAACACAGAGAGGACTGGGTTAGGGATGAACACAGAGAGAGGACTGGGTTAGGGGTGAACACAGAGAGGACTGGGTTAGGGATGAACACAGAGAGAGGACTGGGTTAGGGGTGAACACAGAGAGGACTGGGTTAGGGGTGAACACAGAGAGGACTGGGTTAGGGATGGACACAGAGAGAGGACTGGGTTAGGGGTGAACACAGAGAGGACTGGGTTAGGGATGAACACAGAGAGAGGACTGGGTTAGGGGTGAACACAGAGAGGACTGGGTTAGGGATGAACACAGAGAGGACTGGGTTAGGGATGAACACAGAGAGGACTGGGTTAGGGGTGAACACAGAGAGAGGACTGGGTTAGGGATGAACACAGAGAGGACTGGGTTAGGGATGAACACAGAGAGGACTGGGTTAAGGATGAACACAGAGAGGACTGGGTTAGGGATGAACACAGAGAGGACTGGGTTAGGGATGAAACAGAGGACTGGGTAAGGGATGAACACAGAGAGGACTGGGTTAGGGATGAACACAGAGAGGACTGGGTTAGGGATGAACACAGAGAGGACTGGGTTAGGGATGAAACAGAGGACTGGGTTAGGGATGAAACAGAGGACTGGGTTAGGGATGAACACAGAGAGGACTGGGTTAGGGATGAACACAGAGAGGACTGGGTTAGGGATGAACACAGAGAGGACTGGGTTAAGGATGAACACAGAGAGGACTGGGTGAGTGTGTGTGGACTGGGTTAGCTGAGTGTGTGTGTGTGTGGGTTGTGGCCTGGGTTAGCTGTGTGTGTGTGTGTGGGTTGTGGACTGGGTTGTAGACTGGGTTAGCTGTGTGTGTGTGTGTGTGTGTGTGTGTGTGTGTGTGTGTGTGTGTGGTGTCACTCTATAGAACTGTTTAGAGGGGCCTGCTGTGGTGCCAGTCCTATAGAACTGTTTAGAGGGGCCTCCTGTGGTGTCACTCTATAGAACTGTTTAGAGGGGCCTCCTGTGGTGTCACTCTATAGAACTGTTTAGAGGGGCCTCCTGTGGTGTCACTCTATAGAACTGTTTAGAGGGGCCTGCTGTGGTGCCAGTCCTATAGAACTGTTTAGAGGGGCCTCCTGTGGTGCCAGTCCTATAGAACTGTTTAGAGGGGCCTCCTGTGGTGTCACTCTATAGAACTGTTTAGAGGGGCCTCCTGTGGTGTCACTCTATAGAACTGTTTAGAGGGGCCTCCTGTGGTGTCACTCTATAGAACTGTTTAGAGGGGCCTCCTGTCAATTTCGGGCATGTCCAAAACACGTGCAGGTAGCAGGAGCCTGTTTACATCGGTCACAAGCGGGATCAATTTCTGGTCTAATCTTTGATAAATTTCCCTTTGACCAATGCAGCCGATTAACTATTTTAAATTGAATTACAGCATGTCTTAGACATATAGATGAAGAATGGTATCGCTGAAGCATACTCTGCCAAGTCACATGACTAAAATATGTTTGCATGGCAGAAGGATTAATAGGCATCAATTCACTTTTTTTGTAGATGAACCTTCAACCCAGATATTTTACCAACTGTCTTTAGTAGAAGCTGGATCTCTGGAAGACAAGTTAAAGGATCAGACATATATAATAGCATGTCATCCACATAGAGTGAGACGTCATGCTCTAAGCCCTCTCTTTCAAATACCTTTGATAGTGGTGTTATTCTCAATTGTCATGGCAAACAGCTGAGGGGACAGAGGACAACCCTGTCTTGTCCCACGCTGAAGTTGGAAATTACATTTTACATTTTAGTCATTTAGCAGACGCTCTTATCCAGAGCGACTTACAGTAGTGAATGCATACATTTCATACATTCTTTTCCCATACTGGTCCCCCCGTGGGAATCGAACCCACAACCCTGGCATTGCAAACACCATGCTCTACCAACTGAGCCACACGGGACCATAATAACCATAAGATGAAAAGTTATTATTTGTGCGCACTGCAGCCATAGGGGTGGAGTAAAGGATTTTTGATCCAGGACATAAAATTGGGACTGAATCCAAATTGTTTGAGAGTATAAAATAGATAATCCCAATCTACCCGATCAAACGGCATCAAATTCTCAGCATCAAGTGATAACAATATCTCGGGAGTGTCAGATGAAGAGGTATTATAAAGACGTCTGATGTTGAAAAAAAGAAAGACTATTTTTTAATGAAACCAGTTTGATCTGTAGAGATAATGGAGGGAAGGACTGACTCAAAACCAGTTTGATCTGTAGAGATAATGGAGGGAAGAACTGACTCAAAACCAGTTTGATTTGTAGAGATAATGGAGTGAAGGACTGACTCAAAACCAGTTTGATCTGTAGAGATAATGAAGGGAAGGACTGACTCAAAACCAGTTTGATCTGTAGAGATAATGGAGGGAAGGACTGACTCAAAACAGTAGGCAATCATCTTAGAAAGTATCTTTACATCACAAATCAGTAAAGAACTTGGCCTATATATGAACCATACACAAGGTTTTTTTCTTCCATTTTCAGAATAAGTGAAAAACATGTTTGTCTCATTTCTTGAGGGTAAAGAGTTTAAGGAGAATGATTCCTCAAATACAGAAAGCAAGAGAGGAGAGAGTTGATCTGAGAATTTTTTTAAAGAATTTGCTCATAAATCCGTCGGGTCCAGGGGATTTACCACACTGCATAGATTGAATTGCTAACACAATCTCTTCTGCAGAGAACTGTTCTTCTAATTCAGCAACTATCTCAGGTTCAACTGTAGGAATATCTAAGTTCTCAAAGAAGGTGTAGAGTAAGGTAGCATTACCAGCGGATTCCGAAGTGTATAATTGTGAGTAAAAGTTCTGAAAGCATGAATTGACCTCTAAATCATCAATACATGTGTTACCCAGCTCGTCAGTTACCTCAGGTATGGTTTGATTTGCGGTTCTGACAGCTGATGTGCTAGCGTTTTCCCTGATTTCTCTCCATGTTCATCATTTTCGTATGGAGATTTACTCATTCGATGTTCAGCTCGTCGAGTTGAAAGAAGATCAAACTCTGTCTGATGAGTCAAATGTTGTTTTAGTAAATCTGCGGAGGAAGAGTGTAAATATGCCATAACCAAATCCAAGATTTTATTTGTATGTTCCCCTCGGCGTTGAATATTACACTTCCTTAATCTTGCTCTGTACGAAATCATTTGGTCCCTTATATAAGCCTTCGTTGATTCCCATACTGTTGGATTGGTTTGAAATAAGAGAAATAGATCAATTTGAAATTATATAAAAGCAACAAAGGTTTCATCTGATAGCAGTAGTGAGTTAAACCAGCCAGGTCAATAATTAGGCTGTGTATTTGGCATAAGTAGTTTCATAGTAAGGTCTTCTGATAGCAGTAGTGAGTTAAACCAGCCAGGTCAATAATTAGGCTGTGTATTTGGCATAAGTAGTTTCATAGGAGAAGAGGAGAATGATCCAAAATGACTACAGCTTGGTAAATCACACTCCGTGATAAGTGGCAGAAATCTATTGTCTTTGAAAAAGCAGTCTATACGTGAGAAGGTCTTACGAACTGGCGAGAAAAAAATAATACTCCATAGCTGTGGGATTGTGGGAAACGCCACTCATCAGATGTGGCATATGTCTTAAGAAAAAGTTGAATTGTGGATACTGTTTTTGATGAAGATGATACCTTAGGAGAGCAACGATCCAGATTGGGTGACAGTACACAATTCATATCACCACCTAGAATTAGGTGGTGTGTGTCCATATTTGGTAATCGATAAAAATACATTTGTGAAGAATGAACTGTTACCCCAATTTGATGCGTAAATGTTAGCCAATACAGTCTTCCTACTACAATAATGAAATGGCCTGCTGAGTCTGCCTCTACGTTTGACATTGAGAACAGTATGTTCTTACTTATTAAAATTGCTGCTCCTCTAGTTTCAGAATGAAAATTGGAATGATATGATAGGCTGATCCACCCTCCTGTGGAGTGGTCTAAAGTGCCGAGCTGAGTGTCCTGAAGAAAGGAGATGTCTACTTTAAGGTGATTTAAATGAGAAAGAACCCTTTTATGGTTCACTGGGTGATTTAAAGATTAAACATTCCAGCTAGTAAAAGTGACCGAGCAACCAGCTGTCCGTCTCATGATATTAGGCCTAGCCATGTAAAGTCAACCAGCTGTCCTTCTCATGATATTAGGCCTAGCCATGTAAAGTCAACCAGCTGTCCTTCTCATGATATTAGGCCTAGCCATGTAAAGTCAACCAGCTGTCCTTCTCATGATATTAGGCCTAGCCATGTAAAGTCAACCAGCTGTCCCTCTCATGATATTAGGCCTAGCCATGTAAAGTCAACCAGCTGTCCTTCTCATGATATTAGGCCTAGCCATGTAAAGTCAACCAGCTGTTCTTCTCATGATATTAGGCCTAGCCATGTAAAGTCAACCAGCTGTCCTTCTCATGATATTAGGCCTAGCCATGTAAAGTCAACCAGCTGTCCCTCTCATGATATTAGGCCTAGCCATGTAAAGTCAACCAGCTGTCCTTCTCATGATATTAGGCCTAGCCATGTAAAGTCAACCAGCTGTCCCTCTCATGATATTAGGCCTAGCCATGTAAAGTCAACCAGTTGTCCTTCTCATGATATTAGGCCTAGCCATGTAAAGTCAACCAGCTGTTCTTCTCATGATATTATGCCTAGCCATGTAAAGTCAACCAGCTGTCCTTCTCATGATATTAGGCCTAGCCATGTAAAGTCAACCAGCTGTCCCTCTCATGATATTAGGCCTAGCCATGTAAAGTCAACCAGCTGTCCTTCTCATGATATTAGGCCTAGCCATGTAAAGTCAACCAGCTGTCCTTCTCATGATATTAGGCCTAGCCATGTAAAGTCAACCAGCTGTCCCTCTCATGATATTAGGCCTAGCCATGTAAAGTCAACCAGCTGTCCTTCTCATGATATTAGGCCTAGCCATGTAAAGCAACCAGCTGTCCCTCTCATGATATTAGTCCTAGCCATGTAAAGTCAACCAGCTGTCCTTCTCATGATATTAGGCCTAGCCATTTAAAGTCAACCAGCTGTCCTTCTCATGATATTAGGCCTAGCCATGTAAAGTCAACCAGCTGTCCTTCTCATGATATTAGGCCTAGCCAGTCCTTCTCATGATATTAGGCCTAGCCATGTAAAGTCAACCAGCTGTCCTTCTCATCATATTAGGCCTAGCCATGTAAAGTCAACCAGCTGTCCCTCTCATGATACAATTGACACAATCTTGTCTCGGAGCTCTACGGACAATTCCTTCGACCTCATGGCTTGGTTTTTGCTCTAACATGCACTGTCAACTGTGGGACCTTATATAGACAGGTGTGTACCTTTCCAAAGGACAATTAATTGAATTTATCACAGGTGGACTCCAATCATGTTGTAGAAACATCTCAAGGATGATCAATGGAAACAGGATGCACCTGGGCTCAATTTCGAGTCTCATAACAATGGGTCTGAATACTTATGTAAATAAGGTATTATGGGGTATTGTATGTAGAGATTGATGAGAAAAAACAAATACTTAATCCATTTTAGAATAAGGCTGTAATGTAACAAAATGTGGGGGTCTGAATACTATCCGAATGCTCTGTGTTTCTTTTGTAGGCTATATCCTTGAAATAACTGTAATAATATTGCCTACATAATTAATTTTCCTTCTTAGGCTCCCTGTCTGTCTCCTGACCTTTAGAGTGTTTATATGCTGTTTAATATGAAATCTAGTCTATTTGAAATGAACACTTCTTACATTCACCTTTTCATGTTTATTCAAATACTTTTCACTCAAATCCATATGTACAGGTAGAGTCAGTACAGGTAGGGTCAGTACAGGTAGGGTCAGTACAGGTAGAGTCAGTACAGGTAGGGTCAGTACAGGTAGGGTCAGTACAGGTAGAGTCAGTACAGGTAGAGTCAGTACAGGTAGGGTCAGTACAGGTAGGGTCAGTACAGGTAGAGTCAGTACAGGTAGAGTCAGTACAGGTAGAGTCAGTACAGGTAGGGTAAGTACAGGTAGGGTCAGTACAGGTAGGGTCAGTACAGGTAAAGTCAGTACAGGTAGAGTCAGTACAGGTCAAGTCAGTACAGGTAGAGTCAGTACAGGTAAAGTCAGTACAGGTAAAGTCAGTACAGGTAGAGTCAGTACAGGTAGAGTCAGTAGAGGTAGAGTTAGTAGAGGTAGAGTCAGTACAGGTAGGGTCAGTACAGGTAGAGTCAGTACAGGTAGAGTCAGTACAGGTAGGGTAAGTACAGGTAGAGTCAGTACAGGTAGGGTCAGTACAGGTAGGGTCAGTGCTGGTAGGGTCAGTAGAGGTAGGGTCAGTACAGGTAGAGTCAGTACAGGTAGGGTCAGTACAGGTAGGGTCAGTACAGGTAGGGTCAGTACAGGTAGAGTCAGTACAGGTAGAGTCAGTACAGGTAGAGTCAGTACAGGTAAAGTCAGTACAGCTGGAGTCAGTACAGGTAGAGTCAGTACAGGTAGGGTCAGTACAGGTAGGGTCAGTACAGGTAGAGTCAGTACAGGTAGGGTCAGTACAGGTAGAGTCAGTACAGGTAGGGTCAGTACAGGTAGGGTCAGTACAGGTAGTCAGTACAGGTAGAGTCAGTACAGGTAGAGTCAGTACAGGTCAAGTCAGTACAGGTAGAGTCAGTACAGGTAAAGTCAGTACAGGTAGAGTCAGTACAGGTAGAGTCAGTACAGGTAAAGTCAGTACAGGTAGAGTCAGTACAGGTAGAGTCAGTAGAGGTAGAGTTAGTAGAGGTAGAGTTAGTACAGGTAGGGTCAGTACAGGTAAAGTCAGTACAGGTAAAGTCAGTAGAGGTAGGGTCAGTACAGGTAGAGTCAGTACAGGTAGAGTCAGTAGAGGTAGGGTCAGTACAGGTAGAGTCAGTACAGGTAGAGTCAGTACAGGTAGAGTCAGTACAGGTAGGGTCAGTACAGGTAGAGTCAGTACAGGTAGAGTCAGTACAGGTAGGGTAAGTACAGGTAGAGTCAGTACAGGTAGGGTCAGTACAGGTAGAGTCAGTACAGGTAGGGTCAGTGCTGGTAGGGTCAGTAGAGGTAGGGTCAGTACAGGTAGAGTCAGTACAGGTAGGGTCAGTACAGGTAGGGTCAGTACAGGTAGAGTCAGTACAGGTAGAGTCAGTACAGGTAAAGTCAGTACAGCTGGAGTCAGTACAGGTAGAGTCAGTACAGGTAGGGTCAGT
The DNA here is from genome assembly GCF_965601325.2 of Salmo salar. Classification (NCBI taxonomy): domain Eukaryota; kingdom Metazoa; phylum Chordata; class Actinopteri; order Salmoniformes; family Salmonidae; genus Salmo; species Salmo salar. The sequence goes on along the minus strand of NC_138303.1, from coordinate 110,645,765 downwards.
ACAGGTAGGGTCAGTACAGGTAGAGTCAGTACAGGTAGGGTAAGTACAGGTAGAGTCAGTACAGGTAGGGTCAGTACAGGTAGGGTCAGTACAGGTAGGGTCAGTACAGGTAAAGTCAGTACAGGTAGAGTCAGTACAGGTAGAGTCAGTACAGGTCAAGTCAGTACAGGTAAAGTTAGTACAGGTAGAGTCAGTACAGGTAGAGTCAGTACAGGTAGAGTCAGTACAGGTAGAGTCAGTAGAGGTAGAGTCAGTAGAGGTAGAGTCAGTACAGGTAGGGTCAGTACAGGTAAAGTCAGTACAGGTAAAGTCAGTAGAGGTAAAGTCAGTAGAGGTAGGGTCAGTACAGGTAGAGTCAGTACAGGTAGGGTCAGTGCAGGTAGAGTCAGTAGAGGTAGGGTCAGTACAGGTAGAGTCAGTACAGGTAAAGTCAGTACAGGTAGAGTCAGTACAGGTAGAGTCAGTACAGTTAGGGTCAGTACAGGTAGGGTCAGTACAGGTAGAGTCAGTACAGGTAGGGTCAGTACAGGTAGAGTCAGTACAGGTAGAGTCAGTACAGGTAGGGTCAGTACAGGTAGAGTCAGTACAGGTAGGGTCAGTGCTGGTAGGGTCAGTGCTGGTAGGGTCAGTACAGGTAGAGTCAGTACAGGTAGGGTCAGTACAGGTAGGGTCAGTACAGGTAGGGTAAGTACAGGTAGAGTCAGTACAGGTAAAGTCAGTACAGGTAGAGTCAGTACAGGTAGGGTCAGTACAGGTTGGGTCAGTAGAGATAGGGTCAGTACATTCTATGGAATGATCTGTCTTCTCTCATTCTATGGGATGATCTGTCTTCTCTCATTCTATGGGATGATCTGTCTTCTCTCATTCTATGGATGATCTGTCTTCTCTCATTCTATGGATGATCTGTCTTCTCTCATTCTATGGATGATCTGTCTTCTCTCATTCTATGGATGATCTGTCTTCTCTCATTCTATGGATGATCTGTCTTCTCTCATTCTACGGATGATCTGTCTTCTCTCATTCTATGGGATGATCTGTCTCCTCTCATTCTATGGATGATCTGTCTTCTCTCATTCTATGGATGATCTGTCTTCTACCATTCTATGGGATGATCTGTCTTCTCTCATTCTATGGATGATCTGTCTTCTCTCATTCTATGGATGATCTGTCTTCTCTCATTCTATGGGATGATCTGTCTTCTCTCATTCTATGGATGATCTGTCTTCTCTCATTCTATGGGATGATCTGTCTTCTCTCATTCTATGGGATGATCTGTCTTCTCTCATTCTATGGGATGATCTGTCTTCTCTCATTCTATGGGATGATCTGTCTTCTCTCATTCTATGGGATGATCTGTCTTCTCTCATTCTATGGATGATCTGTCTTCTCTCATTCTATGGATGATCTGTCTTCTCTCATTCTATGGATGATCTGTCTTCTCTCATTCTATGGGATGATCTGTCTTCTCTCATTCTATGGGATGATCTGTCTCCTCTCATTCTATGGATGATCTGTCTTCTCTCATTCTATGGATGATCTGTCTTCTCTCATTCTATGGATGATCTGTCTTCTCTCATCCTATGGGATGATCTGTCTTCTCTCATTCTATGGGATGATCTGTCTTCTCTCATTCTATGGATGATCTGTCTTCTCTCATTCTATGGGATGATCTGTCTTCTCTCATTCTATGGATGATCTGTCTTCTCTCATTCTATGGATGATCTGTCTTCTCTCATTCTATGGATGATCTGTCTTCTCTCATTCTATGGGATGATCTGTCTTCTCTCATTCTATGGGATGATCTGTCTTCTCTCATTCTATGGATGATCTGTCTTCTCTCATTCTATGGATGATCTGTCTTCTCTCATTCTATGGATGATCTGTCTTCTCTCATTCTATGGGATGATCTGTCTTCTTTCATTCTATGGGATGATCTGTCTTCTCTCATTCTATGGATGATCTGTCTTCTCTCATTCTATGGATGATCTGTCTTCTCTCATTCTATGGGATGATATGTCTTCTCTCATTCTATGGGATCAGAGGCATGAGAAAAACTGATCCATTCCATTTCTCTTCTCCCTCTCCTCTCCAGTCCTATTCTCTCTCCTCTCCTCTCCAGTCCTATTCTCTCCTCTCCTCTCCTCTCCTCTCCAGTCCTATTCTCTCCTCTCCTCTCCAGTCCTATTCTCTCCCTCTCCTCTCCAGTCCTATTCTCTCCCTCTCCTCTCCAGTCCTATTCTCTCCCTCTCCTCTCCAGTCCTATTCTCTCTCTCCCTCTCCTCTCCAGTCCTAATCTCCCTCTCTCCCTCTCCTCTCCTCTCCAGTCCTATTCTCTCCTCTCCTCTCCAGTCCTATTCTCTCCCTCTCCTCTCCAGTCCTATTCTCTCCCTCTCCTCTCCAGTCCTATTCTCTCCCTCTCTCCTCTCCAGTCCTATTATCTCCCTCTCTCCTCTCCAGTCCTATTCTCTCCAGTCCTATTCTCTCCCTCTCTCCTGTCCTCCCATAATAACCCAGAGAGAGCTGGTTATAGGAGCTCAGCTCAGCTCAGCTCATCATGCCTTTGTATACACTGCCATCTACAGGATTAACACTGCACTCATCAGAGCTCCCAGTAACATGAAGGGAGAGGACTGGGCTCCGGTGAAAAGTAGTGCACTACGTAGGGAATAGAGTGCCATTAGAGATTCAGAGGAAAGGTGTTATAAGCTACAAGGTGTTTCATGCCTTAAAGTTCCAACAGATACGACTAACTGACTGACTGGTGACTAACTGGCTGACTGGTGACTGACTGACTGACTGGTGACTAACTGACTGGCAGGTGACTAACTGGCTGACTGGTGACTGACTGACTGGCTGGTGACTAACTGGCTGACTGGTGACTGACTGACTGACTGGTGACTAACTGACTGGCTGGTGACTAACTGACTGACTGGTGACTAACTGACTGACTGGTGACTAACTGGCTGACTGGTGACTAACTGGCTGGCTGGTGACTAACTGGCTGACTGGTGACTAACTGACTGACTGGTGACTGACTGACTGGCTGGTGACTGACTGACTGGCTGGTGACTGACTGACTGGCTGGTGACTAACTGGCTGGCTGGTGACTAACTGGCTGGTGACTGACTGACTGGTGACTAACTGACTGACTGGTGACTAACTGACTGGCTGGTAACTGACTGACTGACTGGCTGGTGACTAACTGACTGGCTGGTGACTGGCTGGCACTGACTGGTGACTGACTGGCTGGTGGCTGACTGGTGACTGGCAGGCTGGTGGCTGGCTGACTGGTGACTGGCTGGCTGACTGGCGACTGACTGACTGGCTGACACTATCTGGTGACTGACTGACTGGCTGACTGGTGACAGACTGACACTGACTGGTGACACTGACTGGTGACTGGCAGGCTGGTGGCTGACTGGCTGACTGGTGACTGGCTGACACTGACTGGTGACTGACTGATTGGCTGATTGACTCTCTGGTGACTGACTGACTGGTGACAGACTGACTGGCTGACTGGTGACTGACTGGTGACTGACTGACTGGCTGGTGACTGACTGACTGGTTGGTGACTGACTGACTGGCTGGTGACTGGCTGACTGGTGACTGACTGGCTGACTGGTGACTAACTGACTGACTGGTGACTAACTGGCTGGCTGGTGACTAACTGAATTGGCTGGTGACTAACTGGCTGACTGGTGACTGACTAACTGGCTGGTGACTAACTGGCTGACTGGTGACTGACTGACTGACTGGTGACTGACTGACTGACTGGTGACTAACTGGCTGACTGGTGACTAACTGACTGACTGGTGACTAACTGGCTGACTGGTGACTAACTGACTGGCTGGTGACTGACTGACTGACTGGCTGGTGACTAACTGGCTGGCTGGTGACTGACTGACTGGCTGGTGACTAACTGGCTGGCTGGTGACTAACTGACTGGCTGGTGACTGACTGACTGGCTGGTGACTGACTGACTGGCTGGTGACTAACTGACTGGCTGGTGACTAACTGGCTGACTGGTGACTAACTGACTGACTGGTGACTAACTGGCTGACTGGTGACTGACTGACTGGCTGGTGACTGACTGACTGGCTGGTGACTGACTGACTGGCTGGTGACTGACTGACTGGCTGGTGACTGACTGACTGGCTGGTGACTAACTGGCTGGCTGGTGACTAACTGGCTGACTGGTGACTAACTGACTGACTGGTGACTGACTGACTGGTGACTAACTGACTGGCTGGTGACTGACTGACTGGCTGGTGACTGACTGACTGGTGACTAACTGACTGGCTGGTGACTGACTGACTGGTGACTGACTGACTGGCTGGTGACTAACTGACTGGCTGGTGACTAACTGACTGGCTGGTGACTGGCTGGCACTGACTGGTGACTGACTGGCTGGCTGGTGACTGACTGACTGGTGGCTGACTGGTGACTGGCAGGCTGACTGGCTGACTGGTGACTGACTGACTGGCTGACACTATCTGGTGACTGACTGACTGGCTGACTGGTGACAGACTGACACTGACTGGTGACACTGACTGGTGACTGGCAGGCTGGTGGCTGATTGACTCTCTGGTGACTGACTGACTGGTGACAGACTGACTGGCGACTGACTGACTGGCTGGTGACTGACTGACTGGTTGGTGACTGACTGACTGGCTGGTGACTGGCTGACTGGTGACTAACTGGCTGACTGGTGACTGACTGGCTGACTGGTGACTGACTGGCTGACTGGTGACTGACTGGCTGACTGGTGACTGACTGACTGACTGGTGACTGACTGACTGATTGGCTGATTGACTCTCTGGTGACTGACTGGCTGGTGACTGACTGACTGACTGACTGGTGACTGGGTGGCTGACTGACTGGCTGGTGGCTGATGGCGGACTGACTAACTGGTGACTGACTGACTGACTGGTGACTGGCTGGTGACTGGCTGACTGGCTGGTGACTGACTGACACTGACTGGTGACTGACTGGTGACTGACTGACTGATTGGCTGATTGACTCTCTGGTGACTGGCTGATTGGCTGATTGACTCTCTGGTGACTGACTGACTGTCACTGACTGGTGACTGGCTGATTGGTGACTGACTGGCTGGTGACTGACTAACTGGTGACTGACTGACTGGCTGGCTGGCTGGCTGGTGACTGGCTGGCTGGCTGGTGACTGGCTGGTGACTGGCTGGCCGGTGTCTGACTGGCTGGTGACTGGCTGACTGGCTGGCTGACTGGTGACTGACTGGCTGACTGGTGACTGACTGGTGACTGGCTGACTGACTGATTGGCTGACTGACTGCCTGGCGACAAGAGACAGATCCCTACAGATGATGCCAGAAGAAATGGAGTCTGATAGTCTTAATCCACTCCTCTCTCTCTCTGAACCATGTCATCTAGTGTATAGTGGAGAATGTGTTTCAATACCAAGGGAAGGCGTCAATCATTTCTACTTCACCACTGAGAACAAATTGCAAGGTAAAGGTCACCCTCTCTGGTCAAAAGTAGTCCACACTACAAAGGGAAAAGGGTACCGATTTCGGACGCGGTCTATATGTTGTTTGTGATGAAGAGTTTGTTAAAAAACCATCTCCCCATTGAGAGCCCTCGGCACACCTTCACGATTATGAGTCCTGCAGGACTTCACAGACACGTTGTTCTCCACTCAATGGGTCTATGTTCTAGAATCAATGGGTCTATGTTCTAGAATTAATGGGTCTATGTTCTAAAATCAATGGGTCTATGTTCTAGAATCAATGGGTCTATGTTCTAAAATCAAATGGGTCTATGTTCTAGAATCAATGGGTCTATGTTCTAGAATCTTTGATTACCTATCAGCCTAGATCTTTCCCTAGCTACCAAATGTGTTCCTCAATCTGGATTCAGGCCGGGTTATAGTACCACCCCTACTGCATCCCTGGTGTTAAATAACATGCATAAAAATGAAAGACTGTGCTGCCTTCTTCACTGACCTATCGAAGGCTTTTGATACTGTTGACCACTCTTTACTAATTTAAAGATTGTCTGCAATTGGCCTGGATCAAGCATCATGCAATACCTGACAGACAGAACACAAGGTGTATTCTCTGATGGCGTTAAGTCAGGATTCCATGACATTAGGAAAAGGTGTCCCACAGGGGTCGATGTTTGGTCCTATACTTTTTACTTTCTATAAAAACAATATAGGTCTATCTGCCAAACAAAAAGTGTAACATACATCTGTTTGCAGATGACACTGTTGTGTATTCTGTTGCTCCCACGGTTGACCAGGCTGTGTCAGAGCTATAATCTGTCTTTATTGCCCTGCAGAAAGCCTTGGTTGAACTGAAATTGGTAGTTAATGCAGACAAAAACTGGATGTTCTGGTGCCTGAGGCAGTTCAACTGGATGTGCTGGTGCCTCTGGGGCAGTTCAACTGGATGTTCTGGTGCCTGAGGCAGTTCAACTGGATGTTCTGGTGTCTCTGAGGCAGTTCAACTGGATGTTCTGGTACCTCTGTGGCAGTTCAACTGGATGTTCTGGTGTCTCTGTGGCAGTTCAACTGGATGTTCTGGTGTCTCTGTGGCAGTTCAACTGGATGTTCTGGTGCCTCTGGGGCAGTTCAACTGGATGTTCTGGTGCCTCTGGGGCAGTTCAACTGGATGTTCTGGTGCCTCTGGGGCAGTTCAACTGGATGTTCTGGTGCCTCTGGGGCAGTTCAACTGGATGTTCTGGTGCATGAGGCAGTTCAAATTGTTGATTAAGGACCTCTTTGCAGAGGAATTGATTGTTTTTCTTGAATGGCTTGTAAATATTTTTATGATGCTGTATTTGTAAATTGGATAAATTGTGTATATGCAGCACTCCCTTGTGAAAGAGGCCTTGGTCTCAATGGGACTCCACGTGAAAAATAAACGTTCAATAAAAAATGAAATACTAACGATAACAACAATACGTTAGACAGAACCAAAGCTCCTAACAGGCACATCACAGTTCCCTGTGTAGAGGATCAATGGAGGAGAAACATAATTACACATAACACTACTGTTACAATTACACATAACACTCCTGTTACAATTACACATAACACTCCTGTTACAATTACACATAACACTCCTGTTACAATTACACATAACACTCCTGTATAGAGCTGGTACAATTACACATAACACTCCTGTATAGAGCTGGTACAATTACACATAACACTCCTGTATAGAGCTGGTACAATTACACATAACACTCCTGTTTAGAGCTGGTACAATTACACATAACACTCCTGTTTAGAGCTGGTACAATTACACATAACACTCCTGTTTAGAGCTGATACAATTACACATAACACTCCTGTTTAGAGCTGATACAATTACACATAACACTCCTGTTTAGAGCTGGTACAATTACACATAACACTCCTGGGTGGACAATTACACATAACACTCCTGTATAGAGCTGGTACAATTACACATAACACTCCTGTTACAATTACACATAACACTCCTGGTACAATTACACATAACACTCCTGTATAGAGCTGGTACAATTACACATAACACTCCTGTTACAATTACACATAACACTCCTGGTACAATTACACATAACACTCCTGTATAGAGCTGGTACAATTACACATAACACTCCTGTTTAGAGCTGGTACAATTACACATAACACTCCTGGGCTGACAATTACACATAACACTCCTGTTTAGAGCTGATACAATTACACATAACACTCCTGGTACAATTACACATAACACTACTGGTACAATTACACATAACACTCCTGGTACAATTACACATAACACTACTGGTACAATTACACATAACACTCCTGGTACAATTACACATAACACTACTGTTACAATTACACATAACACTACTGTTTAGAGCTGGTACAATTACACATAACACTACTGGTACAATTACACATAACACTCCTGGTACAATTACACATAACACTCCTGGTACAATTACACATAACACTCCTGTTTAGAGCTGGTACAATTACACATAACACTACTGTATAGAGCTGGTACAATTACACATAACACTCCTGTTTAGAGCTGGTACAATTACACATAACACTCCTGGTACAATTACACATAACACTCCTGTTTAGAGCTGGTACAATTACACATAACACTCCTGGTACAATTACACATAACACTCCTGGTACAATTACACATAACACTCCTGGTACAATTACACATAACACTCCTGGTACAATTACACATAACACTCCTGGTACAATTACACATAACACTACTGTTACAATTACACA